>NC_056728.1:554858110-555145610 GCF_019279795.1 Protopterus annectens
GCGTGTTTGTCTACCAGTATGCCAGTAGTGCACTGTCAAAGAAATGTGGAGTCTAAACGGGTATAAGGTGCTGTAACCAGAGGTCAGCAGTGCTTAACACTGTGGAAACCCATGCACAACTGCTCCCACCTGCTGGAATGTGTCTTACCCAGTCCGTATACAAAGGCGTCCGTCTGTCCGCAAACAAAGAACCGCCTTATTCATGTGTTGGTAGCAGTACCCTGTGCACATAGCTCATGTGAATTAACAATAGACCATGGCATATGTACAGACAATAGACCACACACACACCATACAGCGCAGTCATCCAACAGTATAGTAATGTACTGGCAGATATGTCCGGTCCACTGGTGCATGCATGCATGCCTGGCCATCCTGTGTTTCAGTGTGTGAGCATGCCCAGTATGACTGTTACACATGTTGTCGACTGACATTGCCGTCATACCGTCATGTGTGTGAGCATGCCAAGTATGGTCAACTGTATCGCATGTGTCACATGTCCAGATAGTTAGTACTGTGTTGCTGACCCCTCCATTCTACACAGACAGGTGTCATGCTGTGTCTGCAAGGTAGCTAATGGTCATTTGGCATTGACAGTTGCTACATGTCTGCATAGCGTGGGGGGACATCCGACCACAACCACAGTCCTTCACAGCACCGTGGGTGGTGCACATGACTCTCACATGTGTAGGTTGGACGTGGGGCACAGCTGACAGTTGTACACATCTGCTGCTACTGTACTGGTATGCCAGGTACTCTATGTCAGTGTGTGGACCTACCAAAATTGCTGGTTGGAGGGATACCAGTGTACATCAGATCCCAGCTTTAAATACCAGCACAGTGGTGTTGGACGTCCTAGCTTTCACAACCTACATCAAACTGCCTGGCCTGCTGTAGTCTGTGTGTGTCTTAGGGGGTTGGGGTCATTCATTGGGCATATCCATAGGCCATTGTATATCATTTGTCTGTATTGGTCCACACCTGTCCAGCTGCATGGAACGTGTGTGGGCTGTACGGACACACATGATGATCAGCCCATAATCTGCAGTGGGTTAGGACACCCTGTGTACTAATGGCTACTATTGTGACCCCCGTATATGCTACAGAGGTCATGGTGCCACTATGGATGTGTACTGTCTGCTGCCGTAACATTCGGTCACCACAGTCACTTGTATGCTCACATACATACCATAGCAATAGGTAAATACACATTCTAATACAGCTGCCAATTGTTAGGCCGATAGACATACCCTGGGGGTGTTCTGGACCTGAGGACAGTGCTGGAGGGCTGCCTATGTTGGATGCACACAGTGCACCTCCTATACATGGCCGAGCACAGATAGTGTCATGTTTGGCATCCATTGTACTGTGTGCGGGTCAGAGAGGGGAAATCTGTGGGTACCTACTGTGTCAGTGCATATGCCTTGTGTTGCCTCTTTGCCAAGTGCAGGTCATACTGTGCACGGCCTTTTGCCGACTGTGCCCTGCTCAGGTAGTTCCTTTGCCAAGTCACACTGTGCCTGTACAGGCCTTGGCAGTAGTGTTGGGCTGTGTTGCCCTGCCCCATGCTGTTCCTGCTGCAACTGTTACTGCAGGATAAGACTGTGTAGCATAGCAAATACCATAACAATCTGTGTGCATGTAGCTAGTGAATACTGCAGGGCTCCACCGGATGTGTCCGGATACCAGAACTGTGAACTGAGCATCCCAAACACATGCACAATTATATGTCTTGTCTGTGCATCCGCCTCATTATGGTGTGAGTGTTCAGGTGTGTGTGCATTGCTGATGGGTGTCATCAGCCACGACACCAGTGTTTACCCAGCATCCCCCATTAGGAGACTGTAGGGGATGTCCATATTGGCATTGGTGTGGTACAGCTGTGTCAGAAGCCATATATCGGAATCATCATAGCTTCCAGGGCAGACAGCACACACATTCAATCTCATGCCCTGGCCATCGCATATGGCCTAGCTGTTGGAGGGTATGCCCCTGCAGTGACTGTAGGCCCTACCCCGCTCACCGGGTGGTGCTTCCATGTGTATGTGTGTGCAGGCTATAGCACCCAGTACCCCAGGGTAGCCATCCAAGTGGTTGAACTGATACATATTGCTGGTCTACTAATCACGTATGTTGAGGACATGTACGTGCTCACTAGCATGTGTTGACATGGCGTCTGTGAACTGGTGCAATACTCGTGAGATACCCATGATATCCCCAGTTGTGCTGTGTGAGGTACCTGTGGCTAGTACACCTAGGCCAACACATACCGTGGTATCCACTGTGATAGGTTTCCCTCAGCCTGTTTGATGTGTCAGGTGTGGCAGGCACAGGTCAACAAGCCACTGTAGGAGGTCTCTGTCCACCCCATAGTGCTCCACCATCCCCAGCTCATGTAGCCCCTGGTAAGTCACCCTGGGTGTATAAAGTCTTATGTCACCCCAGTAAGGGTTGTTCGGCAGCATACACATCCTCACTGCCCTCAGCCACCTGAACATGTTGGTTTATGTTGCCTGCTGCAGCCCTTATCATTTGGTTGGACTGTGTCGTGACATGTCCCTGCAGGTATACAGTGGTGGTGTAGAGTGCGGAAGAAACCTGTGTGTATGCTGCTTGCTCACATTACCATACTGTTCAGGTGTGGGCTGGCCATGTCATCTGCTGATTGTGTTGATCAACACTTGTTTGTACAGCCTGTACACCCTGCTACCCCATCACTGCTGTCGTCCCACCCAATGTCACCAGGCAGGTATAGACACACCCCTAGCTTAGGCGTGCTAAGGCAGGAGCACTCCCGAGGCACAGTTCTGCAATGTACGTACAGTATGCCTGACCCCCCTCCCATGCTGTCAACTATATTCGAGCCCTGCACCCGACTAACTACACACATACACTCCAGGGACCTGCATCACACCCTGGGGATAAATGGGATACACTATTGTCAACCTCATCCGCATAGTATAGTCTTCTAATGAATAGTCATATGACCCATACCGAACCTCCAAATTAATAACCACTGCTCAGTGTCACTCAGATCCATACACGACTGGCAACAGGTGCCTTACTATCACCATATTCAATGTCCTATGGTCTTCCCAGCAACAAAATTACCGGTGTCTACATGACTACAACCCGTGACCCTGCACACTACTTACAATGTGCATTACCACTACGCCATGGCAGATGTACATACATCCCAGGTTATCACGTACAGATCACCCGGCGCAAACATTCAATAGTGCTGATGTCCCCAGACATATATGTTCACATCTATATCTATCTCTCTATATCTACATATATCATATATATTATTTGTATACATATATACATAGACATATATATATATATATATATATATATATATATATATATATATATATATATATATATATATATATATATATATATATATATATATACATACACACATATACATGTACACACATATGTAGATACTGCATATATATCACAACAGCGGACCACATGACAGCAAAGAATTAGACAGGAATGAAAAGGAAACTACATGTGCCACCTGCATCATGTTGTGTTGTTACTATCAAGGCACGTGTGTTTAGTTGTGTCACACAGGTCAGACTGGATCAAGGGTAAGAGTAGGGCTGCTGACATTTACTCACCAGACCTATTGGCGAATGTATGCATTGAGAAACCAGTGTCTTGGCAGAATATGCAGGCTGTGGACACTATATAGGTCAGCAACACAACACACTGGACACATCCTGCAGCTAGCCACCCACAGATACCAACCCATATGGTATAACTGCCAAGCACACTCACCTGCTATGCCTTGGAATTGAGCACCTACCTGTCTAGTCTACTATACTAAAGCATTATGCAGTAACAGAATGCACTACTGAGATTACTGGAACACAGCACTCCCAGAGGCATACTTCTAAGTGGATGACATCATCCGCAAAGGCAAAGACGCCGATAGGGAATGTATGGGGAGTGAGCCATCTAAAAGCATTACTCTGTCCCCAGGCAGCTGGAAAAACACACACACACACACACACACACACACACACACACACACACACACACACACACACACATGGCAGGGCTGGGAGTTGAACATACACCTAACTACCTTATTACACTACAGCATTATGCAGTTACAGAACATGCTACTGAGATTACTGGAACACAGTACTCCCAGAGGCATACTTCTAGGTGGATGACATCATCCGCAAAGGCAAAGATGCCGATAGGGAATGTATGGGGAGTGAGCCATCTAAAAGCATTGCTCTGTCCCCAGGCAGCTGGAAACACACACACACACACACACACACACACACACACACACACACACACACACATACGCACTTGGCAGGGCTGGGACTCAAACATACACCTAACTACCTTATCACACTACAGTATTACACAATTACAGAACGCGCTACCGAGATTACTGGAACACAACACTCCCAGAGGCATACGTCTAGGTAGATGACATCATCCGCAGAAGCAAAGTTGCCAAAAGGGAATGTATGGGGAGTGCGCCATCTAAAAGCATTGCTCTGTCCCCAGGCAGCTGGAAACACACACACACACACACACACACACACACACACACACACACACACACACACACACACTTGGCAGGGCTGGGAGTCGAACATACACCTACCTACCTTATCACACTACAGCATTATGCTGTTACAGAACGCGCTACTGGGATTACTGGAACACAGCACTTCCAGAGGCATACTTGTAGGTGGATGACATCTTCTGCAAAGGCAAAGACACCGATAGGGAATGTATGGGGAGTGAGCCATCTAAAAGCATCACTCTGTCCCCAGGCAGCTGGAAACACACACACACACTTGGCAGGGCTGGGAGTCGAACATAAATCTAACTACCTTATCACACTACAGCATTACGCAGCTACAGAACGCACTATCGAGATTACTAGAATACAGCATTCACAGAGGCGTACTTCTAGGTGGATGACATCATCCGCAAAGGCAAAGATGCCGATAGGGCATGTATAGAGAGTGGCAGTCTAAAAGCATATTACTGTCCCAAGATAGATGTAGACAAACACACAGCAATGGTGTGAGCAGGACAACTGACTATCTACGGAGCACTATTACAACATTACATAGATAGAGGACGTGCCACAGACAGTACACCCTTCAAGACAGTCAACCAATGTGTTCAATGTAGGAATCCATCCTGACGTGGGGTATGGACATCTGTTGCCTGGATGACCACCATCGCTATACAGGATTTCAATGGCCATGCCCATACACAGAGGCACATAACTGACACAAGGTGTCACTGGGCATGCGCACATACTTAGTATCACACATCCGTTTGAAATGTACTGTGTGTCCATCTACACAACGGCGTACTAGGCATGCTCATACACTTAGTAGTAGAGAAGGGCTGTGTTGCATGCACACGGATTCTAAACACAGAAGGGCACAGTTTGGAATGTACTGTGTGTCCATCTACACAACAGCGTACTGGGCATGCTCACACACTTAGTAGTAATGAAGGGCTGCCTTGCATGCACATGGATTCTAAACATGGAAGGGCACAGTTTGGTGTTACTGTCCCCACGTACATGAAGGCCACTCACATGTACTGACCAGTACACACTCAAGAGCCATCACAGATGTCTCAGGTGCAGATCACAGTGGTAAATGCCACATTCTACTATGTAGCCATCAGACATCACCATGTCCTTGGACCGGCAACACAAATCCATACATTACTACAACACCATGTGGCTCATAACCAGTGGACTGTACATAGGTCTACAGCAACTGTGCAGACTACACATGTACTGACAGGGTTCCATCATGTGTTATGCAATGCAATGATACCACTGTTCATACCCAGGTTGGCTCTACACATAATAGGGGCCCTGGGTCTTACACAGCTGTAACAGATGACTGTCGCTGTACACCAAAGAACACTCATGTTTGGATATGACATACATGTAATCGCAGTGGATATGTACATGGCCCACACACACATAACACATATGTACATAGCATAGCTTTTGCTGTCCTCCATGCAGACAAGTGGCTACAGCAATCACATGCATGCACATGGAAAGTAGGTCCATGGCTGTTGAATGCTAACAGTACATAAGGTAGCAATGTTGACTGAGGTAACATTCCCTCTGTACTAGTTATCCATGACAACCATCATATCATACAACAGTCCATGTGTTATGTATATCATCACACATGTCCACCAATTGCAATGCGTAGAAACATGGCTACTTGACAGGAATGTAGGACCAACACACATGTACATGTAGTGGTGTGCATGCAGCTACCATGCATGTGCAGTAGCTGATGTATGTCATTCATCTGTGCCTGACTACAACATGCAGTTGCAATGCAGCTCCATCATTGACATCTGTATATGGTGAAATACTGACAGTACGGTAGGATGTACATCAGGTATGGATGGATGTGTGTACATAAAGTGGTGATCCACCTTTGACAATGGATGTTTGCTGAAGATGGCTCACAGGTGTGTCACAAGCCATCCTACCATTACATGTGCAAACAGTACGCTATGTTACTTTTACTTGAAGGTGAAGACATACAACCTACACAGCGGTCAGGGTGTTACTAACTGTAAATCACTTGACACCTGTAACACTTACATCCTCCTGTGTGCATATAGCAGCACAATTGCCAAAGGTAGCGCTGGTACACATAATGTGGCCAATACTGCTGCATGTCTGTCAGACGTATCATCATATAGCAGGTGTATGATTCACAGTACTGCCATGTGTGTTTGATTGTGTGACCATATATGCCATGTATGGTGGGGAATACATCCCAATTGTTACACACCCCTGTACACTGTTGTAGAGATCTGTACATACTGCAGTGTAGAAAGCATGATGTAGGCAGGGGTGGTGTGTGTATCACACACATGTCAGCTATCTGTATGTGAATGACATTTGTGGACTCCACAGTATGTGTGTGTGTGTGTGTGTGTGTGTGTGTGTGTGTGTGTGTGTGTGTGTGTGTATGGCTGTCTGTTGCATGGAGTGAGGGTGTATGCTACCATACAGAACAGACAGGATCCCTAACCCCTCATGGTGATGCAGTCTACTACCCTGTTGATGCCATCAGTCTCAGCCTTACTGGCTACCTGTACATGTTCATTCTCTGTGTCGCATCATGTGGGTGCACAGTACTGTGAGGGTGATTATCACATAGGCAGGGGTCCTCACCTCAACACTATCAAGTGTTCATTATAGTGTTGTTGACCCTGTGAGTGTGGGCATGTTACTGTGTGTTTCTGTGTATTTCTGCATGTGTTCTCATCCTGTAATGTGACAGTGTATTACTGCTACACAGTGAGGCCTTATGCTATCAAGTGGCCTATAACATTATCATCGGCCAGACCGCTGTGTAAACCCCCTGCACCATGTCACCATACCTGTGATGTGAGCTGGTATGGATGTCACGTCTCTAGCCACTGTAGCCTATTAAACAGCCCACATGCTTCTGGATAAGTAGATATGTGGACATCTGTGGAATGGTAGCCTTTTTAACAGTGAGGTTGAGGCTACGTATAGCATGCTGGTATTGCCATACATGCCTGTGAGTACTCCACATTTACACATGTGAAACTGCAAACACTGCTACTTATTGGCACATGCAAGTAGACCTTAAGGAGGTTAGCAGGGCATTATTACCAACATGTTGTTACCATTGTTACCAAGACACATACTGTGAACATATAACAATGCATTATAAACCTGTACTACATGTTATGTCTGGTGCATGTCAACAGTACACAACTAATGTAATATACACTTATCTCACTATTCTGTACACCCTGTGCATCAGACCATATGAGCAAGTCCCTGCACCGATGGTGTGGATGACAGGGATGCGGCACAGGCATCATCATATGCACAGGGTGATAATGTTTGCCAGGGGCATAGGCTGTGCCAGTGGATGACATCATGTGTGTGGGTAAGGGCGGGTGATCTGATTGGACATGTGTGGTCATTATGCAAGTGGGTGTTGCGGTGCCCTACAGATGTTTCTGCTGTGTGCGTGTATGTGGGCACACAGTTCTGCTTTTTGTCAGGCCTACACAGGGGTATTATTGACAGCTCCAGACTGTACAGACCAGGATGTACAGCTCACTGTGTCTGGCCACGGCCACGTGACCTGTGCCTGCCAGAGGTTGCATGGGCACTACCAGGCGGAGGTACAGATTGGCTACTGTCTGATGACACATGTCCACTGGAACCGTGTCCACACTGGGAATGTCCAGGGCCATGTCCACATGGCCTGCTGTGTCCTGGTGTGGGCAGCGCAGCACCAGCTGCACTGCTACTGCTACCGGCACTATGGGAGCGGGCATGTGAGGTGGCTCATTCACGTTGACCTGCACTAGGTGGTGTAGCTGACCTACATCCACATGGCCTATGCCTCACTCCTACCAGATGTTCCATCCCAGACAGCTCACGCTCACGGACTGCCTTACCACGGTCAAGGATTCCAACCATGACACCCAATCTGCTGTTGAGCATTTGCCAATGCCTGGATGTTGTCATTTAGAGTATGGATAGCAGCCCTCTGAAGCCTCTGCCCTTCCTTGTTCTGCCGTTCAGCACGTGCCTGTGCTGCCATTACAGTCTGGAACATGCGTCTGGTGACACCAGCTGCTGAGCTCTGTTCTGCAGGTGCATGTCTGCCAGAGGTCCTCCTACAAGCGGCACTGGCCACATGCCTGTGTGGCACATCTGCAGTCATTACACTGACACCATGGTGTGGAGACACACCTTCTGTAGCCACCACAAATTCCTGTTCCAAGCTAACACACGCTGACTGTCCTTCCTCTATGGCCACTGGTGATGGGGTATGTGCTGGCATGAGAACTGTGTGCGGGGAAGAGGGGGACATAGCTGGGATGGCAACCATTGGCACAGATCCAGCCCCTGACAACCCTGCCTGTACCTCATGCATATGTTCATCACTGCTAGTATCTGTGGAGACACTAACATCAGATGGACCGCAGGAGAGTAACGCACCTACATCACCTGTGAATGCAAAGAAAGACTCTACATTACAATAGACACACAGACAAACAGACACACAGACACACCATGCGTGTGATTTGACAGACGGCATGCAGCATGCATGTGCTACAGCAGACAGCATGCAGCTCGGACATTAATAGTGGTAGTTAGCATATCTCCCTGGGTTGCACACAACAGCAAGCAGGTGTCATATCAGTAGCCATGCAGTTCACACAATCATGGTAGTAAGCATGCATCCCTGTGATACACCATGTGGACCAGCAGAGGTTAACAGTACACATGGCTGAAGTGACCTTGACATGTAATCTGCTGACATTTGCATTGACATGCATACATGTCTGACACAATGGTGTCCTGACACATGTACAGCGTTGCAATGGGCATCACATTGTAATGTTGTCTGTATGCCCTACAGATAGAATGCACTTTTAGCAAATGTGCATGAGCATTGAAGGGTAGTGTGAGGCGTCTGCATTGCTATACAGTGTGAAGTGCAGACACTGTGTCATTGCATGGCATTATGAGGCATCTATATTGCTATACAGTGTGTAATACGCACACAGTGCATAGCCATAACTGCGTGCATAGACATTACATAACTGTGGATTGTGTCCCACATCGCTGAGGTGTATACACACCAAACCATGCTGTGTCATGTGACAGGTCACTGGAAGACCTACGGATGACACCCCTGCACAACTACTACAAAGTCTTAGCTGCATGGCAACCATGTCCACACATGGCAGACTTGTCAATACACCATGTCCCACATGACATTAATGTACCACACACACGATGTGCACAGCTGACAGTGATGTCCTACAGCAGCAAGGGAAATGTATGTAATCTGTGGCCTGATGTGCTCTCAATGTCTGTGGAAGCTGTACAGGTGACTACTGTCATGCTATGACACAGTCGTAATGTTCAACACATCTTATATGGTCGAATTAAGTGACACCTCCACTAGCTGTGCACAGGCTTTTAGGATGTCCAGTGTTCCACATCAACTATATAATCAGTCAACTAAGGCTATAGATGGACCGTGTGTGGATAATGTGCAACAGGATGTATACACTTCACATCTACTGTGTGGCTACATGTCTCTGGCCATCCTCCATGGCCATGTGTGAACATGTGTTGGCCAAATGTTTGTGATGGCCATCTATCTCACATGTCTGTGTTGTCCCATATGACATACACCCATAGATGTCAGATATGTCACTGTCCACAGGGCTATGCAGACAACGGGTTGTATGTTTGGTATGTGGGTATGTATTATGGGATAGTGAGACAATATTGCAACCGGTACACTACATGTCTGGGACTTGTCAGATGGCACATCACAATGTGTGCACCCATTGCAGGGGCATATTACACAATGGTGACTCCTGTGGGCTGCCCATATCCCAGCTCACTGTGTGGTACTGTTTGTGTACCACACATGTGTTGTTCCAATGTATAATACATATGCCTACATTGAACACCTCCACCGTTGTATGCACAGCTGTCCACACATCTAGCAATGACAGATACTGTGGTTTCATGTCGGTGTTTAATTTAGTTTGTATATATTGCACATGGGTAGCCAGTGTGAATGATGACAGATGCGACCTGTATATCGTGACTGGACCATACATTATGTGTACATGTGTTAAGTTGCCACATGGCAAATAGATATATGCATTAACATGCCTGATACTGATAACTGTCTCACCTGCAATGGACTGATGTCTGTGTGGCATGCCAGAGGTACCTGTATAGGGGTGACACAGCATTTTGAACATTATCCATGACTGTATGACAGCCACAGGATGCACTGTGCATGTTAACACATTCAACTGTACAATAGCATATAGTATGCACATGTGTGCATACACAGGGTAGCATACTGTAGTATGCGGCATGTGTGTAAACATACCTTGCATATGATGTTACATTGCATATTGTACAGTGACACATGCAACTAAATGGGATATAATAGTCATATGTGCAGTAGTGACTTACCAGGCACTCCAGGCTCATTGGTTGGGAGACACCCACCTCCACGATGGCAGCTAGTGTTTGTGGATGCTGTTCTGAGGGTGTCCCCAGGCTGGCCAGTAGCTCCTCGGTGGGTGTGAGTGGGGGCTGGGTTGGTGGCCCACCACCTGTTCCACCTTGTTCCCTGGTGATTGCATTGGCATGCTGTTTTGCATGTTGTATCAGGTCCGTGCAGTGTCTATGCACCTGCTGGTAGGTGCGGTTATGGCCACCCACATCATTAACCCTCCTGCGAAGGTCCTATCACAGGTCGTCATGCTGCTGGGCATGCTGTGACACATGGCTGAACAACACCTCATAGTTCTCATGGAGGTACGGGATGAGGGCATCATCCTCCAGGTGGCTATACGCTGGCAGGCATGAATGAGGCATTATCTGGAAGACATAATGATGGAGACAGGTCACAGTGTCACAAAGATGTACAGAGATACAGCTGCACATATATTTGTATTAAATCTATTACATCTGAACAGTTATCTTTGCAATTCATCATGAGACTGACACGACTGACATGTTTGTGTCACCCACATGTAACACCCGTTATGCATTGGATATCATAACCATATATGTGTGTCACCTCATTACATTGTTCATACTCCATGTGAATGCTGTCTAGATGTGGGCATGTCTGTTTGAATGTACTGGTGTTCTTACCTATCAGCACATTCATGGAAGTGTCCACAGTAATGATGTTGACCTTGATGCTGTGTATATGTCACATATCAACACATACACTGCCTTAATGGACATGAGCAGTGACAATGCACACACACACACACACACACACACACACACACACACACACACACACACACACACACACACACACACAGAAACCTTTACATGCATATGTTTTGCCATATACATCTACACAGCATTGTACAGCAGTTCAACATCCTGCCACGTATCGCCTGTGTTGCACATGTGATAGACATGGGTCAATGGCTAGCCGGATGTCATTCGCAGGGATGGTTATCAAATATAGCATGCACGGGCAAGGTTTTCTAGCTGTATCCGACAGCCATTTTGCATTAGTGCCACATTACTGATCCAGACAGTTAATAATACCTCTACCATGCGGTTATCGCACCATGTATGACAGAGATGACATGTGCAGTTTTGATGGACAGGGTTGCATGGTATGGCAGGAGTATGTAACATGTATGGCACAGGGATCTGTCCAGCATGTGGTGACCTTTGTAGTAGGACGGTGGCTGTCCATGACATATGTCTTTCAGATCAGGATATGTACTTGTAGCATGTCCAACATCACAGTGTAGCACATGTCTTTATGCAAGGTAGCCAGCATGCTGCATAGTGGAGGTGAGGATGGTGAAGGTTAGTATCGCCCATCCACGCATGGACAATAACCCTTAAAGGTGATATGTGATCCGATATTGGTCACCCAAGTGTTGAGTATACCTGTCCAATGATCTCCATGTTCATGGATGGCACCCTGTCATGACATGGGTGCCTCGTATGACTACCTAATAGGCCTGGAGACGTCACCAACTCAAGGAGGTGAACTGCACAGCACCATCCCTTACACAGTGTCCATAATGTTGGCTGCTGCCTAGGTGGTAGTTAATGGGTACAGGGTTATTCACCTAGTGGTGGCAATGCTATTATCAGCTGTCAGATTGTGCACATATGTCACACACCTCACCCACAAAGCCAATTCTGTATGTTGTCCACAACACTGAGACAGCTATTACTCCTAGGCCATGGCCATTCACATCCTTACATACACAGATGCCTCCCATTTGTCTGTGTGGTATGGGCTACAATGAGGGGGGAGTACAAAACATGAACCCTGTTTTACTGTAGCTGCCACTGGTGTAATATGCACATGTCACTCAGACACCTTTTGTAGTGTTGCTTCTGTCAACAGGCCACTGGTAGAACACTCCTGTGACATACGAAGGTACATCTACTATACTCAGTGTAGCTGGAACACGGTATGGATGATGATGTCCTATGACCTGTCACAGGTATACTATGCAGTGTGAAATCATCTGTACTGTCATTTACTTCTGTACTGCTAATATCTACATTGATAAAGGTTCATAGACTTGCAGACCATACTCAGCAGGGTAATAGTGCAGTGCCTCCAATTATGACTGTCATCTCCACTTGTGGGTTGCAGTGGGTTGACATTATCCAACACACTATCTGTATTGCATATTCATGCTCAGCACCTGTTCAGAACATGTAAGCACTTCATGAGCTACTAATTACTATAGCACCCATTCCAACTCATTTCTTGCAAGTACACTGTCTGTCCTTACATTTCTAGCTTGCTTACAGTATAAAAGCTGTTGTACACACATAACTCACATATCTTGTGAGACATGGTTGAATATACAGGCATGTCCAAGTGTCACTTACCAGTACTATTGCCTGTCTATATGATGAACATGGCAAACATGTGGTAATAGAGCAATTGTCTCATGTACACAGTCAATGCTCACCTCCCAACATACAACATTACAGCCTGTGGGAGATGCACATATGTAGCCATGCTGAGGGTAATGGTCTCACCAACCCAGACTGAACCTGACATTCATGTGGGGACATTTAACATTTGCAACACACCCCACTCATCACATAGTCTCACTAGATCTTCACCACCACAGGCCACACATAGTATGAGTACGACATTTGCAGAACCTCCCCATACTCTGTGTAGGCACCAGAGGCAGCCCCCATCACCAAACATAACAACAATTACTTATAGCCCACAGACTCATGTGTGCCCATCAACTACAGCTAATAGGGTGTTATAACATACCCAACACACCGGTAATAGGTGACTCTGTAGGCGGTCACACTGATACGCCAGGGATCACTGCAGTGGCTGTACTGTACAGAGGTGCAGGTAACACATGGCTCTGCTGTTCAGAGACAGGACACTACCCTAGAGAGGTGCCACCGGTGTAAACACTGTAGTTGGGCTTACACATAGACTTGCCAGACAGTATAGTACCTCACAATGAACTTGTGAAGCTATTACATGTCCTTTGTGCATGGTTAATTGAGTAACTCTTCCATTTCTATTAGCTGTCATGCTGTTACAGTGTCCCGTGACTACAAGCCATATGTATCCTGTTATTGTGTACTGTACATGCCAATAGACAATACCTTTTGTTTGCATGATATAACAGTTATGCTGTGTAGAATATCTGACATATCTACCTACAATACTGTACATTACACATATTTTACACATTATCCCATAATGCAAAGCATACTTGCACAGCAGGACCACCTTAGGCATGTTATTGTCGTTATATGCCCATACACATGCCTACTGTGACAGTATTTCAACATATACTATCCCCTGCTATGGCACGTACTTGTTGGACATACCCTACCACTGATGACGGGTGGTGTGGAATTATTCTGTTTAAAGCCCTCATGTAACATCCCTTGTGGTGTATGCGATGTTTACCTTGTGGCCCACAGCAAGACACACAATTTCTACAAGCGTTACTATGCTCAACAAGACATCACTACATAATACCTTTTCCCACTTTATGCATTGCGTACACTTTTAATTAATACAAACCAGGCTCTACATACACTAACATACTGAGTGTTCTACATACCTTGTTAGCATTCCGAATCTTCATAAATATCTCTCTTACACCTTTACTGTTTAAACGGTTCTATGGTATGAGCATACGGTTTGAATGTATGGCAAGTCATCCTCATATACGTCGATACCTGTAACATGTGGTATCCTGCCTCCAGTTGGTGTTCCTGAGTAAATTATTACATGCACATCAGCTGTGCAGCTACTCTATTCACTAATTACGCAGCAACACTGGGGTATAATTGAATTCTTCACTTGGGCGTTGCCCTTTTGTCCTACCTTTGGGGAGATGGCCTGTATGTGTTTTGTTGTGAGAAATTGCATCTGCTATTTGTAGAGACACGGATATTTTGAATTCATGTCCCCCATGGATTGTGTGTGACGGCTAGAGTATGTGGTTCTACATGTGAGTGTACCTATCCTCTCAACTGTCTGATGAGGGACTATTGCAAACAAAACCTGTAACATCGCTGTCTGTTCCATTATACAACAGCTACGATTTCACATGGCGCCTTTACAAATGTGTCTCTCACAAGGTATGTTAACACCTCTGCAGATGTAATTGAGTGAGTGGATGTTTGTGATGTTATTACAGTCTGTATTGCAATTGTTTCGGGTGTGGGGGAGATGTAGGTGGGTGTAAATAGCATATACATGTTTGTGGGGACTGAATTTCTACATATTCCATATATGTGTGTGGGCTCCTTCCCTAATTGAAGACCTATCAGTTAGTAGACTGAACTATGGTTGTTACGGGCTTATACATTGAGCCATTGTTAATTGGTTTCTATATAGTATGCAGGTGAAGTTGATACTTCCATACCTCTGGAAATACAGTGATATGTAAAGAAATGTTACTAAATGACAGCTGTCGCGTGTATTTCTGTCACAGATATTTGCACTCATTGCAGTTGAGTTGGTGACTGGTTGGTAACCTCTTTGGCATGGGTTGCCACCTTTTCAAATGGCCATAGTGGGACATTTGCAGGACACACATCAGTGTTTACAGGCCGACACATACCAAAGGTCAGTACACAGGATAGAACATACTTTTATCCTGAATACATATTTATTCTTGTAGCACTTTAGCTACTTATCATGTTTCATGTAACATTTACGTTTTGTAGATACAGGCATAACTGTTTAATGCAACTATTACATAATATATGGGGCATAATTATGTCCTACAATCTCGGACATTTGCCCTTTTTAATATTTTTTGTCAGGGCACAACTGCCCAGGGAGGGGCTGTCCCTCTTAAAGTGGGACAGGTGGTAACCATATGCCTATGGCCAGCTATAATCACACCTACCGTAATGCTCTACCTCAGAGTTAGCACTGAAAGACACATGATGCAAACACACACACACACACACATTACAGTCCCATGGAAATGCACATGGCACTCTCAACACACACCTACACAGACTACAGCAATAACAAACACAGTTGAACACAGTATCTACGTGGACCGCAACACTGGCAGCGATAACTAAATGTCCCTTAATATCATGATAATATTACACGTGGTTCCAGTGTTCCGGTACTGTGTTGTTTCAGTCTTTAAGCCTCGTGATTACACGTGTTGGTATGTGACACATTCCATAGTTGGCAGTATCCTATTTATTTCTACCTCCATGGTTGTGTACATGTCGTTGACATATCTATATATTTGCAGATATAAGTGAATCCATATATATCAACATATATCTCTCTATCACCCTTTCTATCTTTATTATATATATGTGTGTATATATATATATATATATATATATATATATATATATATATATATATATAAAATTAACTGCACTCAAAAAAATTGAACGAAGAGAAGAAATTTTAACTAAGAACTGAACTTCGTGACACTAAAAGCATTCAAAAAAATAGTAAATCACACCAACAACTCTTGTAGAACTTTAACGCTTTCGTCTTATTTATTATCAAGACTTCTTCAGAAAGACATGTTTCATAACTCTTATGAAACATGTCTTTCTGAAGAAGTCTTGATAATAAATAAGACGAAAGCGTTAAAGTTCTACAAGAGTTGTTGTACTATTTTTGAATGCTTTATTGTCACGAAGTTCAGTTCTTAATATATATATATATATATATATATATATATATATATATATATATATATATATATATATATATATATATATATATATATATATATATATATAAGAGAGAGTGAGAGGGAGAATACACTTTTCATTGTGTACATGTCAGTGTATACTGTTTCCTGGACTCTGCACGTTTGTGTTTGAACCTGTCACATTACACACCTGCCGTTGGTACATCTTGGGTAGCTTAGTGTTAGGTGATTGTGTACATGATTGCGTGTTCTACTCCTGGCAGTGGTCATTTTACCCTTCAGAGCAGGCACTATTAGTACAGGGGTGAATAATGCTAGTTTCACCTGTTCTGGACATCATTGACCGTGATCTGCGTGATATTCAGAGAGGCTTAGCTTGTTTCGCGCATATCCGTATAGTCATGTTTAAACGACGCTTACCAGCACTGGGCAACACATATTCCCGCTAACATGTGCTAACCCTGATCTGATGACCTGCATCCAACATCCATTATTTGTGCCTTCGGGATTATGTAACGTCCCTTGCAGGACATGGAACTGAGAACATGCACGACAGTCAGTGCATTTACCACTTGGGCATCTGGGATTTGTACATGTGTTATGGCATTTTGTATGTGGACTGTATTATGGCTGTTACTCCATACTGCAATCAAATGGGTAACTCAATTTGTTTACATATGGATGAGACCTATTAATGGTATGTCCAAGTGATGTTTAATGGATGTGTTCCAGCATTGGGAATGTATGTCACAGTGAGCCACACACTATAATGTGCTACACCTTCACACAACCATAGGTGGAGCATGCCGGGGTGACAGATACCTGTCATGGGTACACCCCATGCTTTGCCACTACATCCATGATTACATTATATGGAGGCCCTCATTAACACACCAGGGAATCCATGCAGAGTGTGTGGGGAACAGTGATTACACATATGGATCCCGCAATTGGCTCTGCTCCACTGAGGGACAATTGGTTACTCGATGTGGTGGTGACAGCAGACACTGTTTGCTTTGATTGATGAATGGCCTCTGACAATCAGGCATGTACCTACCGATGTACCTAGGAACCTATACATACAGTACCAACATATGCTGATAGGTGCATGTACTGTTCAGGTGTTACATTCCTTGTTCCAATAGCTGTTGTGTGTGCAATGGTTAAGGGCTGCCTATGTAGGATTCACTCAGTAGGCCACCTATACATTACAATTTACAGGTGGTCGTGTGTGTGTGCCATCCATTTTACTGTGTGTGCAGGTGGAGAGGTGTGTCAGTACATAGGGGCCTACACTGTCAGAGTATGTGCTATACGTTCCCTCTTTGCCAAGGCGTAGGCATATTTGGCATGCCTCCGTCTGCCTACTGGGGCTGGCACAGGGTGTTCATGGTCTGAATCTCTCTGTGCCTGTGATGGCCTTGGTAATTGTGGTGGGCTGTGAGGGCCTTCACCAATATGTCCCTGCTGCAGCTGTTTCCGCAGGATCATATTATGTAGCATGGCACATACTATGAAGATGTGGGCACACATGCCTGGAGAGTACTGCAAGGCTCCACCAGATATGTCCAAGCAATGGAACCATGATTTCAGCATCCAGAACACACGCTCTATGATGATTCTGGTTTGTGCGTGTGCCTCATTATGGCGTTCTTCATGGGTGTGTGTGCATATCTGATGGGAGTCATCATACACGGCTCCAGTGCATAGCCAGCATCCCCCACAAGGTGGCCATGTGGGATGTCCCCCCTGACAAATACCTGATACAGCTGTGAGGCATGCCAGCTGTGG
This sequence comes from Protopterus annectens, assembly GCF_019279795.1. Classification (NCBI taxonomy): domain Eukaryota; kingdom Metazoa; phylum Chordata; order Ceratodontiformes; family Protopteridae; genus Protopterus; species Protopterus annectens. The sequence continues at coordinate 554,876,687 of NC_056728.1, forward strand.
GAGTCATGGTAGCTTCCAGGACTGCCAGCACACACATCCATGATAATGCCCTGGGCATTGCACATGACCTGGAAGTTGATGGAGTGGTATCCCTTGCGGTTTATGTAGCGCCTACCATGCTCACCGGGTGGTGACTTGATATGTATGTGCATGCAGTCTATCGCACCCAGTACCTCTGGGTAGTGTGCCACATGGTGGAAGAGATGCATATTGCTGGCCAACTCCTCCTGAGTTCGGGGGAAGTATATATACTCATTGGCATGTGGTAACATGGCATCCAGGAACTGGTGTAGTGCCCTGGATGCTGATGCCTGTGAGATCCCCAATATATCTCCAGTTGGCCTTTGAAAGGTACCTGTGGCTAGTATTCACAAGCTTACACATATCTTCGTGTCCTCTGGGATGGGTTCCCTATGTTTTTTCTGGATCTCAGGCGTGGCCGGCACAGCTCAACTATTTGCTGTAAGATGTCCCTGTCCAGCCTGTAAAGCTCTACTATTTCCAGATCATGTAGCCCCTGGTAGGTTACCCTTGGTCTGAACACTCTTCTCCTCCTGCGGGGCCTGCGGTAGTTGTCAGCATCATCCTCCACAACACCTTCAGTCTCTAACACATGGTGATGAATCACAGCTATGGCAGCTTCCAACGTGTACATTGTAAAAGTTCCCCATCTGTTTATACCGATGGTGCAGTGTTTGGGAATACATAGGTGTGTGTGAGGTGCTTTCACACTTTATACTATTGTGCTGTGAACACTGATGATGTCATGGGGTGTGTATGTACGATCGTAGCTACTGGATATCTTATGTGTTTTACAACAGGTACTATTATTGTGGTGCCTTTGGTGTTGAATTACATTTGGCTGCCGTGGATTACCTCTTGCCCTTCCCTTTACATTTCTTAATGTTTCACCTCCAATTTTCTGGCATGCATCCAGCAGCCTGCTTTCATTTGTACTTTCCTTAACCTGGCTTATCTTGCGTAAGGTGTTCTATGGCCGGTCTACTGCAGGTTTGCTTTGCTCTGCTATGACAGTTCTCTTTTCTTTGCAATCCAACATCTCCCCTATCCTGTTTTGCAGGTTTCTGCGAGCAGACTTGTCAGCTGCCTTCGATTGCCCACTGAGAGTTAATAGGTGTTAATTGCTCAGTTGTACTCCAATTACCCTACTGCGGCATTTCCTTATTGTCTTCCCTTAACCTTCCTGTTTGAGCTATGGTGCATGGCGTGTGCATCCGCTTACCGGGTTTTGGCCACGTTTTCATCCCCGTACACATGCGCTTTCAGGCACCATATGTGCTCTCAGCTAAACGATGCTATACCTACATTCCCACCCCTGTCCTGCGGCTTTGCCTAGCAACGGCCAGGCTGGATTTGCATTGCTCCAATGTGCTTACAGCTACGTTGGCACACCCCACTGCTGATGTCATGTATACCTGTAAAGCACTCCTCGGTGTTGTAGCACTGCACCGTATGGTACATCCTTAGTCCGGCGGGAAGTTTGCGATTCACTATTACTTTCCTCATTTGCATGGCATTGACCTACTAATTCCTAGTTACCGCACCAAACACTGTCACAGACCCTTAGCAACCCTTGCAGCTTGGTTGTGGTGTACCATGCATAACATTGAGTATTATGGTGAAATCATGATTTGTCTTACGTTGCGATTTTATGACATTTGTATATATTTTCCTTGCGTTCTCGTTTGCGCACACATGCCCTGCAGTTGTACTTTGTGTTACTGTGGACATGACATTAAATGTTGTTTTTTAGGCATTGTGCATCTTTTCTTATGTCATTGGCTGTATATTTAGCCATTGGCATATGTTAACTTTGTAATACATGAGTTTGGTCCTCTTTCATAGCTCCGATGTTCTGTTAGGAAAAATGTAAACAGTTTTTTTTGGTTTACATTTCTGTGGGCTTACGCTACGCCTACACCACTTCATGAATCGCTATGTACCTTCATTTGCATGGTGCGGCACTGCACATGGGGTGATTAGCATACCTAAGCTGAGGGCTGTGCAGATCTGGCGTACGCTAGTAGTGCATGTGGAATTGGATCGTACCGGAATCGCTCGGCGGCCATATTTGGCGTTACACCGCCTACACTAAGCCTGCGCCTGGCGCAAGCTTCAGGAATCCCGGGGATCGACATTAACAATGAACCAAGTGTATGAAATAAATATGTTACAATTTGGGATAAGCTGTGTTTATGTCAGACATATACAGTATGGTACTAGTAACATAAAAATGTTCCCAAATGCTCACATCCACAAAGAAATGTTGCTAAAAAGGCATGCAACATTAAATGAGGATCCCTCAAATAACAGCACTGCTGTACCTTCTGTACTAACACAAATAGACAAACTGCAGACAAAACTCAAGGTTATCTGAAAAATAACTATCAGAGCTGTTTAGCTATTAATTGTTAAGAAACATCACATACCATATCAGGATTTGTATTAAAGTTTGACAAAAGTAACACAATTGCAACAGTCAAACAATGGTATCTTAAGTTGGCAAATACAAACAGTTTCGACTACCTTACAGTAGTCTACATGCTGTCACTACTATGCCCTTTTTCCCCACTGTAGTGCAATCCTGTAGTTAGTATATATAGATGGAGGTGGGGGGCATAGCCCCCACATTGGGGGTGTGTGGGGGGGAGTAGCTGCCCACCTAGTCTGGTTTTATATGGTCCAGTTTAAAATTTAGTATGTTTACATAAAGTATTATGGGTTTCAGTCTTATGGTTTTCAGTCAAGTGACTTTTCAGTCTTTTGAAATTTCAGTTTTATGGTCTCAATCAAATGAGTTTCAGTCAAATGAGGTTTCTGTCATATGATAGAGATACACACACACACACACACACACATATATAAAAACGTGTGTGTATGTGTGTTTCTGTTTCTGAGTGGTGTTTATGTTTAGATTTTACACTTGGTAAGCAGCAAAAGCACTACTTAGCATGTGTAAAATAACAGCTCGATTGTTCTTGCATTCACTCATACACACGCATACACTCACACACACACACACACACACACACACACACACACACACACACACACACACACACACACACACACACCATAAGTACACAGACACTTTTGCTTTTCTTTTTTCTTTTTCTTTTGCGTGTGTGTGTGTGTGTGTGTGTGTGTGTGTGTGTGTAAATGCGTGCATGAAAGCGAGGTGTATATGAGTGAGAGTGTGAAGAGTGAGAGCGATCCAACACTGGCAGAAGCAGCGTTCAAGAAGATAACATTTATGTACCTCTCTTCTCTCCGATAAATGAATGAAATGCGAAATAAAGGGAGAGCAAAGGCTTAAAACATGAGTATATTCCTGTTTAAAAAAATCACAAAGTGGCTGCAATAGGACTTATATTAGCATGCGTTTTCTGAAGGGCAACGGTGTGTGAGTGGGGGGTGGTGTCTGCGTGACACAGGAAGAGACAGTACTGACAGCAGCAGATAACAGGTTTGCATACCCCTCCACCTTTTATCTCAAGAAATGTGGATAAATCCTGAAATAAAGGGTGAACAAAGGTTCTAAAATAGGAACAGTTTTTAAATAAATAAATAGTTAAATAACAGCATTTGTGTTAACATGATATTTCTAATAGAAATAAAGTTTGAAAGTCAAATGTATGTTATTATTCAGTCACTTCAATCCTCAAATAACTGGCAAGAAACCATTGAAACCATTTTAGCCGTAAGGGATCAAAAAATAAAAAAAGTATCTAAATATTTAAAAAAAAATGATACATTATGGATGTAAAATGCTTTCTCTAACACTATTTATATATACAGCTTAGAAACATTAGGCGTAAGAACTATTTTATATCCAAAATATATTAAAAAGTAGTAATAAAAGACATATAAATAAGTAAGTAAAACACAACAGTTTAACAGAGAGCGCATTCTCTAAGCACAAAATTGCCCTCTAGGGTGTATCTTAATGTGTAATTAATACCCTTCCAGGGTTGTGGCGCCGGGCTTCACAACAAGCCTGGAAGAGCATTAATTGCCCATCAACACACATCCTGGAGGGTGTTATTGCTTGCTTAAACAATGGTTTATACAGTTATAAAATATACTGTAAGGTTTCCATTATACATTCCCTGAGACATGCTCAGAAAAATATTGCACTCAAATGATTAGATTGAGAAGGCCTAGATACACCTGTGTTGCAGGTGTATGGTCCTTCTCTGCCATTGTAATATATATTGTTAGAGCAATCTAAGGTAATAAATGACATCCACATGATTGATGTTACAAAATGCATACAGGTTAAAGAATTGTAAGCCTTTCAATGCCTTTGTGTGTATGCAGGAAACAATACTGAACATTGCTATGGCAGTGTACACTCTTGTGGCAATGTGAAAATATTGAGAAAAATCACATAAAGTGGTGCAATCTCTCCAATAATAGTATTTCATAGGTTCATAGGTTCATGCTAGGCTATCTGCCCTAGGGAATTTATAAGCCTAGCCAGAGTGCGTTTGGCTTTCGCCACCCATTTTAAATTAATTTTGCTATGCCCTTTTTCAAGGTTAATATACTGTGCCTCTGTCTAACAGTGACACAGAAGTGATACCTGGGGTAAACCTACGCTCTCCCATCCACTCATCAAGATTCCTCTTGAAGAGAGTCAATGAGGGACTCTGCCTAACCTGGACTGGGATTTTATTCCAGAGTGAAGGGAGCCTCTGGGTTATGAATCTGTCCCTCCAGCATGTCCTATTTATTTTAGTGCTGAGGTTCAAGTCTCTCGAGCACGTAGCTCAATGGAATTTGGATTTTCTGAGGTACAGCATGTCCATTAATTCCGGGTTGGACATGGCTTTATACATCAGGCACAGATCACCTCTGAGCAGGCGGTATGCCACTGAGTAGAGCTGGAGTTTCTTTAACCGGGCAGCATATGGTATCTGTTTGAGCCCTTTGATCCTCTTGGTGAGGTACTTTTGGGGTCTTTCCAGTTGCCACAGGTGTCTGGTAAGGTACATCCCAAAAGGGCCATTGTACTCAATTATGGGCCTGATGAGGGATGAGTAAAGAGGCACGATGACCTCCCCTGATCTAGATGTGAATCCCTTCATGATTAGGTGGGCTATATAAAATGTTTTTCTAACCACTTTGGCCACGTGGTTGTCAAATGAGAGATTGCTATCAACTTGGGTCCCCAGGTCCCTAATTACTTCTTCTGTACTTAATGGATTATCACCTATGTGGTAATTTGTGGGCACTTTGTTTTTGCCAAAGGGGATGATGATACACTTTTTGGCGTTTAGCTTGAGGCCATGGCTCTGGCACCAGTTGTCTGTTTCTATGAGGCCCTTTTGGAGGATGCTTGTGTCAGCTGGAGAGTCGATTATGGCACCCAGTTTGCAGTCATCTGCGAACTTGGTCAGCCACAGTCCTTCCATGTTGGCCTGTACCTCCGAGAAATATATACCGAACAAGAGAGGTCCCAGGACTGAGCCTTGTGGGATGCCACTTGTAACTGGTTTGGAGTCTGACATGGCTCCAGCAATTCTAACCATGTGGGTTCTGTCCTTGAGCCAGTTTGCAACCCATCTAGAGACATAGGGGTTTATATTTAAGCTGGTGAGCTTATCTATAATGCCCGAGTGGGGTATTGTATCGAAGGCTTTTGCAAGGTCCAGGTAGACTGTGTGGACCATCTTCCCCTCGTCAATGGCCTTGGTGACTTTTTCAAAGAAATTAACCAGGTTTAAGAGGCAGGATCTGCCCTTAACAAAGCCGAACTGGGTAGGATCCAGTGTCTGTAGGTCCCCATTATCTTTATTTATGAGGTCCATGATGATCCTTTCCATAGCTTTGCAGACCAAGCTAATCAGGCTTATGGGGCGATAGTTTCCAGGATCCATTGAGGCACCACCTTTGTGGAGAAGGACCACTGTTGCTGTACACCACTCTTTGGGTACCTATCCTGTAGTAAGGCTGAGATTGAACAGTCCTTTTATATTTGGGTTTAGTTCTTCTTGGAGTTCATGTAGGATGCAGCCCGGGACACTGCCTGGTCCCATTGATGCTGTGTTTTTTGCTTTGGAGAGGGCGGCTCTTACCTGAGCATCTGAGATGTCAGGGGTGCAGCACTCTGCTGGGATAGATATTTTCCCTTTTGGTGGGGAGGAGGGGGAGAAGTTTGCGCTGAACCTGTCAGATAGGATGTTGGCAATGTCTGTGGGTTCGGTGTATTTTTTGTCATTTTGGACTAATTCTGAGCATATCTGGGAATTCCCACCAGGTTCCTAACATAACTAAAGAAAGCCTTGTGATTATCCTTAGTGTCCTGTGCAATTTTTCTCTCGAAGCTGGCCTTAGACGATTTTATGAGTGCCCATAGTTTTTTGCTAATACTGATCAGAGATGCCTTCTCTTTTTGGGATTTTGCTCTATCATGTAGTAGCTTCCTCCTTCTATTGTATAGTTTGTTTATGGCTGAGGTCCACCAGACAGGAAGTCTGCCTTTGGAGGATTGGGTCTTGGTTTTATTTGGGATTGCATGATCCATGCATTCCTGAAGGTGTTCATAGAATGCATTTATAAAGGATTCTGCGGTCTGGGCCATATTTTCCACAGGCCCAGGGACTTTGAAGGATTCCACCTTGGTTTGAGGAGTGTGAAATTTGCTTTAGAGAAGTTTTTCACTGTGGTTTTCTGAAAAGGGGGTGGGGTTGGGATGTGAATATCCAGTGAGATTAGTTTATGGTCTGATCTTACCAGTGAGGGATACACTTCTGGCCTGGAGATAAGAGTCCACATGTTGGTGATGATCAGGTTCAGTATATTTTCCCCTCTTGTGGAAGTGGTAACAAGTTGTTCCATATCATTTGAGTTTATAAATTCTAGGAACCTTTGGGCTAAGGTGTTGGAGCTAGAGTAATGCTCCCAGTCTATGTTTGGGTAGTTGAAGTCGCCCAATATAATGGTGTTTGGAGAGACCTTCATATTTTCCAGTGTTCTCAGGAAGGCTGAGTGGGGTTCCTGGGTTTGGGAGGGTGATCTGTAGCAGGCTATAAACTGGAAGGCAGTTTTACCCACTGTTAGTTGCACATGGATAGTCTCTGATGCTTCGTGCTGTGCCACCTACCTGGAGGTGTGGGTATCTTTGACGAATATTGATACTCTCCCTCCTTTTGTGGTTCGGTCCAAGTTTTGGGGCCAAAAAGCATGGTATAAGGTATAACCTGGTAGTGCTGGGGTGCTCTCAGGAGCCTTGAACCATGTTTCTGTTACTGCACAGATATCGATGTTCTCCATGCTAAGGAGAGTTTCGAGTGCGTGCATCTTAAGGTTTAGACTTCTGGCATTGAGTAGCATTACTCTTAGTTTCTTATCCCTTGTGATACCTATGGAGGTGGGTTTGTCTTTTGAGCCTTGCCTAAAAAAGGCACTATAGGGGTAGCAAGAGCCTTTGCCAATATCCAAAAGCCCAGGGGTGGCAGGTGCTAGCCGTCCCTAGCGAAGCATCGTGGCTTGTCGAGCATGTCATCTCAGGCTGACAGGCATTGGATCCCCTTTGAATGACACCAATACTTAAGCCAATTGTTGAAATTGACCATCTTGTCTTTATATTGTGGCATCATTCTTGGTGAGGGTAAGATGCTACTCAAGGTCAGGGTCATACCGGCCTGGGCCACATGCTCAGAGAGCTCCTCTATGTCTCTTTTCATGTAGCCCAGCGAGGTATATCTCAGGTCATTCACACCAGCATGGACAATGACTGAGTCATATTTGTACTTGCCTTGGAGTGACCTGAGTGCTTGTGTTATGTGGCGGATCCTAGCGCCCGACAGGCAGCTCACCGTGACCTTCTCCTTGCTCAGCCTGGTGAGCGGGATGTCAGTGTGCCTGACGATAGAGTCACCTATTACAAGTGTATCAGGTGTGTTGTTTACTTTTAAGGGCTGTGACTGTTCGGCACACTGGCTTTGTGAGCTATGTGTTGCACGTGTTTTGTTTTGGATAGCGGTTGCTTGGGTGTCTGCTTTGGAGGTCTCTGCTGCTTATTGCAGATTTTTATTTTGAGCCTCCGAGTATGTTTTTGTGTGTTTATGTGTTTGGTTTGCTGTCATGGTAGGTCTATGTGAGACTGGAATTGTAGTGAGTGTGGTTTCCTTCTCCTACTGACTGGTTACGCCAGTACTGAGTTGTGATAGCTTAGCCTCCAGTTTGGCTATATGGTTGCATCTCTTACATGTGTTGGAATTTGTTGGGAGGAGGAGAGGGTTGTCTGTGTACATGAGGCAGTTGTAACATTGCCTCAAGATTCCCAGATTCACCAGCTGGACCGGAGAGTAGATTGACAACTGACCTTTGGACATGCTAGGGACATGTACTGAGAATTCCTTTATAATTGAAAAAAAGGGCCAATGGGGAACAAAAGCATTTTATGCAGCTACCTGCATGTTGTCAACAGTAGAAACTGAATATTCATACATGCTGTGTATGTATGCGTGTATGTAGTGAACTCTAGAAGCACATGACACATACAAAAGGTGTCATATTGACCACTATAGAAACAGAACAAGGATCTGCAAACATACTAATAGTTGTCTAACTATAGAAGATGCAAGATGTGTATGTATTTCCAAAATGAGGCTTATGGTCATGTGACATATGTGAACATGTCTATAAATCAAGGTATAACTCATGTTTACTCAGTCCCTTGAAAAATGTTTTGTGTATGTAGAAATGTCATTATGTGTGTCACTAAGCATACAATGTATGCATGTATGTGTATAGCACAAATGGTTAGGTAACCCAGACAAGACTTAGGCTAAACAAAAGTACATGCCAGCATTATGGCATTATGACATCAGCTAGTGGGAAATGCATCACATGTCAGGCTATAAGTATTTGAATATGATGCATTTGTGTTACTGTAATACATGATATAATGTGTGTCCTTCCTGCTGCAAGTGCCACACCATACATGTCGAAATAAAAATATTCGGTCAAAATACACATTTCAACGCAGTACATCATCATTTTGCTACTAGTTTTGGCCCTGAAGTGAGTCATGTTAAACACATCAGTAATAACTGTAGGTACAGTATCATAAATCACACCCAAGTCAAACATTAATGTGTATTAACAAGTGACCTGTTGACAATTTACATTTCATAGGGTCATAGGTTCATAGGTGTGTACTCGGCTAATGGCCCTGGAGCCTTTACAAGCCTAGTCCAAAAAAATTGCTCAGGTACTGTGCCCTGAAGTGAGTCATGTTAAACACATCAGTAATACCTGTAGGTACAGTAACATAAATCACACCCAAGTTAAACATTAATGTGTATTAACAAGTGACCTATTGACAATTTACATTTCATAGGATCATAGGTTCATAGGTGTGTACTAGGCTAATGGCCCTGGAGCCTTTACAAGCCTAGTCCAAAAGAATTGTCCAGGCACTGTGCCCTGAAGTGAGTCATGTTAAACACATCAGTGATAGCTGTAGGTACAGTAACATAAATCACACCCACGTCAAACATTAATGTGTATTAACAAGTGACCTGTTGACAATTTACATTTCAAAGGTATGTTAGTTCACAGTGCCCCTATCCAGTAGGGCAACTGGAGTGATCCCTCGGGTGAACTTTGTGTTACCCATCCAATCATCAAGATTTCTCTTGAAGAGGGCCATTGAGGTGCTCTGCTTTACATGAATGGGAAGCTTATTCCAGAGTATGGGCAGTCTTTGGGAGATTAACCTGTCTCTCCAGCATGTTCTGTTAATTGTGGTAATGAGGTCGTGATCTCTGGAGGGTGCGGCACAGGGGGATTGGAATTTCTTTAGGTGTAGCATTTCAAGTAGGGCTGGGTTGGTCATGGCTTTGTAAGTCAAGCAGAGATGATCTCTAAGTAAACGATAAGAGATTGAGAACAGCTGAAGTTTCTTGAGTCTGTCCATGTGGGACATGTGTTTAAGGCCTAGGATCCTTTTTGTGAGATACTTTTGTGGCCTCTCCAGCTGTTGTAGGTGTCTGGTCAGGTACATGCCAAATGGAGCATTATATTCGATGATTGTTCTAATGAGGGATGAGTAGATAGAGATGATGACCTCTTTCTTCCTGGATGCGAATCTTTTGGTTATAAGATGTGCCACTCAGAAGGAATTTCTGATCACAGTGGCAATGTGGTGGTCGAAGGTGAGGTGGCTGTCGACCTAGGTACCCATTTCTCTTATGGCCCCTTCAGTGTTCAGTGGAATCCCATCAATGTGGTAATTCATGGGAACTGAGTTTTTTTCAAAAGGGAATGATAACGCATTTTTGCCGTTAAGCCTTAGGCCATAGTTCTGACACCAGTCATTGATCTCAGGGAGGCCCTTTTGTAGGATGTCTGCATCACTTTGGGAGTTGATAATGACTCCTAGCTTGCAGTCATCAGAGAACCTGGTCAGTCAGAGTCCTTCTGTGTTGGCCTGAACTTCTGAGAAGTAGATGCCAAACAGGACAGGCCCCAGGACTAAGCCCTGTGGGACTCCACTCATGACTGGTAGACAGTCTCACTTTGAATCTGCAACTTTCACTCTGTAGGTCCTGTCTGTGCGGCAATTTGCAATGCAGCTAGTGATGTAAGGATCGATGCCTAGTTTGGTGAGTTTATCAATCATACCTGAGTGGGAAATGGTATCAAAGGCCTTGGCCAGGTCAAGGTAGGCTGTATGCACTGCCTTACCCTCATCCACAGCCTTACCCTCATCCACAGCCTTGGTGACTGCCTCAAAGAAGTCAACCAGTTTCAGCAGGCAGGATCTCCCCTTGACAAAGCCAAACTGTGTGGTCTCAAGAGTTTGGAGATTGTCTATATCTTTGTTAAACAGGACCATGATGATGTGCTTCATAGCTTTGCATACCAGACTCGTCAGGCTAATGGGGCGATAGTTTCCAAGGTCGGTAGTTGCTCCCCCTTTATGAAGCGGAATGACCGCAGCAGTGCGCCATTCATTCATGACATAGCCTGAGGTAAGGCTGTGATTGAACAAGGCACACAGATGTGGTGTCAGTTCATTTTGTAGCTCATGTAGGATGCAGCCAGGGATATTATCAGGTCACATGGAAGCTGTATTCTTGGCTTTGGACAATGCAGCTTTTACCTATGCCACAGAAATGGTGGGTACCAGGCTTTCTTCTGGTATTGTGATAGGGCACTTGGGGGGGAGAGGGGCAAAGTTGGCACTGAATCTGTTGGCCAGTATGTTGGCTATATCTGTTGGCTCAATATAGGGCTGCCATTGTGCAATAACTCAGAGCAAATCTGGGTATTACCCTGGAGGTTTCTGATATAGCTATAGAAGGCTTTGTGGTTGTTTTTGGTGTTAGCTGCAATTCTGCCTTCATAGCTGACTTTAGAGGATTTGATAATGGAGCTCATTTCTTTGTTGAGACTTATAAGGGAGATGTTCTAGTCTTGTGACTTCATTCTTTTCTGCAACATTTCTCATACAACAACTGTACTCTGGCCTGTGGTAAATGTTTTCATCCTTTGAATGTAGGTCAAAAACTCCATTGCATGGACATTGGCAAAGCCAAACTTCCACATGCTATTTCATTTTGACAAAGAAGAGCAAATGACATTGGGTAATTAATATTCTTAGTTGTAAAGACATCATTATACTGGGCATGCTCATAAGGAAGTACAGCAAAGACTGCAATATCATCAACTACCCAACACAAAACTACAAGAAAGTATTATAGCACAGATCCACTCACACTTTGTGATGATTTTACAGCATGGCACATATCAGGATATGATGAATAAGTCCTCATTCCTTGTAAAGCCCTGTACTGTGAGCAAAACAATTAGACTTAAATAAATGTTTGCATTAAGCCATGCTATACAGATCATTATTTCTGGAGAAATAAATAATGCCTGTGAGCATTCACTAACATAATCAGCAATTACATCTTGCCAGACTCAAGCACATGGCTGATGTCAGACCTCAGAGAGAGGTGCATCAACCACTGATACCACAGAAAAAGTATATCCATTGTGCCTTGAAGAGCACCCTTGAGTGGGTTAACATCAGTATCATGTTGGAATGGTTATGACTCCCCTGATATGAAGCCTGAGACCTAACAAATATTCCCTTCTTACTGTGCCAGATCTTCATTCTTTGGCTTAGCATGCAGAATTAGTGCAGGAGCTCTAGCAGGCAATATGTCTGCCGTGCGATCCGGGAATAGCCTGTAGGGGTGTGCACGAGCGCTCCTGCACTAGTCCTGCACGGACTCAGCCCCTGTATGCAAATTACCACATTTGCAGGAGAAATCCATGCTAATGAGGTGAATTTGCAATCCAGGAAGCTGGAAACCAGCCATGCAGGACTAGTGTAATCTGCAGAAATGTACTCAGTTAGTAACCGAGTACATTTCTGCAAATTTCAAAACAGAGCCGTGACAGCTCCAAATAAAGGGTGCATATCATTCAGGACGCATGCCAATGACCAAGTATAAGGCCATTGGCATGGAAAACAGTTTAGAAAGTAAAAAAAAATCAACTTATATTGTTTTTTAGCTGATCTCAGCCGTTTAAGCGTAGGGCAGCGGTGGGCAAACGGGATCGGGGGAAAATAAGAAAATAAAACTAAAATAAGCATTCTAACTAAAATCACTATTCTGCCATTAAAGTCAATGGCAGGCAGAAGATAACATGGCCAGTGAGTAGTGGTTGCTAAGGGGGGGGGGGGCTCAGTGTGAGACATGTAACTATGCATTAGTAGGCAATCCTATGCAAATGAGGGGGATGATAATGAATCCCAGATTTCCCCAGCATGCTAGTCAGCTCACAACAGTGTAAGAGTAAGAATAGCTTGGGTCAAGCCTAGGAGTTAGCTGACATCATAGGGGTGTGTGTCAGGTATACAGATTGGAGCCCTGTGGTTCAGGTTTGCTCCTAGCTTAGCACAGCTAGGCAAGGGGGGGGCGTCTGAGTCTGCCTAGCACTCTTTACATTGCCTAAGTGGGTGTGCACACACTGGGTTTTAAAGAAAAAAAAAAGGTAAACCAGGAAATAGCAGCTCTGTGCACATTTGAGCACTGTGTTTGCACGTCGCACCCCTGGGCTTAAACAGGAAGGCAATGGGAATGGAAAACAGTAGTAGGAAGTTAATCAATGAGAACTAGCATAACTGGCAAGTGAAATGTATCAGAATCAGCCAATTACACAGGCAGCAGACCAGCCCTTCCCAGAACACTACTATAAACTATGAAAACACATTCCCCTCTGGTTTTTCCCATACTATACACCACCGGTGTATACAAGCAGGGAACTTTTAACAAACAAAACTACAAAATGATAGGGGCTGCAGCAGGCATTATACAACAACATGCGCAAGAGGCTGAGAGTGGTGAGGATGTGAATGCTGCCAATCAGCCCACAGTGAGGAGAAGGAGAAGAGTGTACAGACCCAGGGTAACCTACCAGGGGCTACATGAGCTGTAGATAGTGGAGCGTTATAGGGTGGACATGGACCTCCTACAACAAATTGTTGAACTGTGCAGGCCACGTCTGACACACCAAACTGACCAATGGGAACCCATCCCAGGGGATACCAAGGTATGTGTAGGCCTAGGAATACTAGCCACAGGTACCTCCTAAAGCTCAACTGGAGATATCACAGGCATCAACATCTCAGAGTATTCCACCAGTTCCTGGATGCCATGTCAGCACATGCCAGTGAGCACATATATTTCCTCAACACCTGTGAGGTGTTGGCCAGCAATATGCGTCTCTTCTGCCAAATAGCAGAATACCCTGAGGTAGTGGGTGCTATAGACTGCATGCACATATGCATCAAAGCACCACCCGGTGATCAGGGTAGGGCCTACATCAACCGCAGGGGCCTCCCCTCCATCAACTGCCAGGTCATGTGTGATGCCCAGGTCATTACAATGAATGTGTGTGCTAGCTGCCCTGGAAGCTATCACGATTACCACATCTGGCATCTGACGGAGCTGTACCAGAGATATGGCAATGGGGACAAACCCTATGGTCACCTAGTGGTGTATGCTGGTTACTACAAGGGAATTGGGTGGCTGAATGTTATGGCAGCAGATAGTAGACACCCATAGTAGCATCATGACATCTGTAACACATACTGGAGTCACTCTAGTAGCCAGTACTACACAGGGTGACAAAACTCACTGCAGGAAATGTGTTGCGTGACATGTGTGTCCATATGACTCACACATGCCAGTCAGGGAGGGTCACATACCCAACAACAGTCTCAGCCAGCAGGACAGGTGTAGACAAACACAAACAGAGTCTGTGCTATGGCCTCTGAATGATGCCTATGGGTAATCTCTTCCCCAGGCCTACACAGACAGACTACAGCAGGTCAGGCAGTGGGATGTTAGTTCTGAAGTGTATGAAATCAGACACTAATATGTAGGGCAACCAAAGCTAAGACCTGTAGTACACTGATATGCCTCTAGTCAGTATGATAGGTTAGAATAGAGAATGAAATGGAGTATCTGACATACCATTACAGTCATAGCAAATGTGTTCAAGTGCCAGGTGTGCCCCCCATCTTACGTAGACATGTAGAAAGAGTAAGGTGTGCCCTCCCAATCATGTGTAGAGATGTAGAAACAGTCAGGTGTGTCCCCCCCAGTCCTGTGTAGAAATGTAGTAACAGTCAGGTGTGCCCCCCCCAGTCCTGTGTAGAAGTGTAAAAACAGTCAGGTGTGTCCCCCCACAACCCTATGTAGAAATATAGTAATAGTCAGGTGTGCCCCCCACTCCCATGTAGACATGTAGAAACAGTCACGTATGCCCCTACCCCAATCCAGTGTAGAAATGTAGTAACAGTTAGGTGTGCCCCCCCAATCCAGTGTAGAAATGTAGAAACAGTCAGGTGTGTCCCCCCACAATCCTATGTAGAAATGTAGTAACAGTCAGGTGTGCCCCCCATTCCTATGTAGACATGTGGAAATAGACAGGTCTGCCCCTTCCTCCAATCCAGTGTAGAAATGTAGGGACGCTCAGGTGTGCCCCCCCAATCCTGTGTAGAAATATAGTAACATGTATGAGTAGGTATAATACGAGTGGAGCACAGATGCCCAGAGGTGGCCAAGGTAGCAGGATAGGTCATAGCATTTGCACAATATGTATGTCTGTGTGTGTTAGGATGGTGTGTGTTTCATAATGTGAGAGAGTGGTCAGTATGAATGCATGTTGAGGCAAGACCTTGTGGCCATTGCCCACTACTGCTGATGACAGGGGCAAGCCCTCACAACAAGTATAACACATGCTAGCAGTAAGCCATTGTAAATGTATGGTGGTAATATGTGTCACCATCTGAAAGACTGACATGGCATGGCTGTTGGGCTATATATACAAGCAGTACACAGGGGGAAGTACCCCAGATATGCAGTATATATTGTGTCACTGTGAAATGGATATACCCTTGGATTTGTGCACATAGGTATGCATCACAGTAACTGGACCTGTAGTAAGGGATACCAGTGATGTCTGCCTGAACACCTGTAGATCACAAAGGAGGTAGGACTGATTTATTGGGAATCAGCTGATGTACCTGCACATGCCAGCATAACTGGAATGCCCCATGCATATCTGTGTGTCAGATGCAAGTAGTGTCCATAGCACACATGCATTCAGCCACGCAAACACTACCCACACGTCCCTCTCTGGTAATATCCCTGCTGTGGGGAAAGGGTACAGTAAGACCCCACCTGTATATAGCAATAGCAGAAGACTGCAGCATGCAGTGCAGGTGTCCCATGCAAGTGTATCCCTAGCTGAAGGTAGCACCCTTCCAGCATCCATACCACCTGATCAAGACTGATAGAAGGTATTGGCATGAACACCTATCACACCTACCCTGTCACCCCAGGGGAATATACTGTATGGTGGTCAGGGACTGTAGGATTGACAGAATGCAGTGGCCTGCCACATCTGGCCTGCAGCACCTAATGCTCCACAGGTTTCTGCTAATGGCCTGTGTCTCACACATACTGCCAATGCATGTTATGTCATGGACACCCAATTAACAACATAACACTCTCCACATTTGGGATTGGGAGGGTGGCCTAATGGTTAAAGTGTTTGCCTTACAAACACAAGGTGCATGGTTTGAGTCTCACAAGGGATAACTGGCTAGGTTTAAAATGGCTCACAAGGGCAGTTAGCTTAGTACTAACCTATGAACCTATGAACATATGAACATAAGCCATATGCAAAGCCATGTGGACAAACCACAGTAACATGTCCACCATGTCCCACTGCATGAACTATGGACCAGCACTAACACAAGGCTGTGATGGGGAGATACCCTTAGGGAAAGCATCAGAGAATGTATGCATAATGTACAGAAGAAGTTAGATTAACAGAGTGAGGTGTGAGAGCATGGGAAGCAAGGAATGTGCAGGGTCCAACACTAAGCTGTGTGAACACACTATCCCTGGCTGCAAACACTTAAATGGGTGGCTACACACCTGCCTGTACACCGCAATAGGGTAAATTTCCTGACCCATGGCCCCTGCCTCTGGCTAACCTGTGTGAATCTGTACAGCTGTGAGGCATTGCCACAGCAAGATAAGCCCATACTGTCATGTTGATGGGCAGACAAGTATGGGATCCTCTGCCAGCACTGTATCAAGGTGCTGAACTGGATATACAAACCCAGCACCAAGTGTCTGCAGCTCCCCCTCAAGAATTGCATAACTTACCATGAATATGTAGGTGTCTGCCCACAATACCGGACACAGCTGCAGTCACCCTTGTCCCCCAAGTCATCACTGTCAGCAAGAATGTCCACCTGACAGTACATGAGGACAGAAAACATCACTGTGTATAACAGTACACATGTCTGAATATCTCTGCTAACAGCAGTACCATGCAGCTAAAGCAGCACAGACACAATCACTTACAGTACACACTATCCCCTGTACAACTTGTTCCCATATTGCCAAATGATCAATGGATGCCCTGTAGAAAAGTATGCTACCTGTAGGTGTACAACACAAAGGTCTGTACTGCAGTACAAACTACCTGGAATCGATCCACACATTCAATACAGAAGGGCACACTGGGCATGCTCACACAGAGAAATGAAGGCAATATCAGTCAACAACATACTGAAAGGTCATACTGGGCATGATCACACACTTAAACAAATGAAGGACAACACACTATCATTGAAAAACTCATCAGCTTAAATGTTAACCCATACATCACAAGATGGGTTGCAAACTGGCTGAGTGACAGAACCCACAGGGTCAGAGTTGCTGGCGCCATGTCAGACTCAAAGCCTGTCACAAGTGGTGTACCACAGGGCTCAGTCCTGGGCCCACTCTTGTTTGGCATCTACTTTTCCGAAGTACAAGCAAACACAGGAGGGTTATGGCTGACAAAGTTTGCAGATGACTGCAAACTGGGCGCCATAGTAGAAAACACATCTGACACAGATATCCTTCAGAAGGGTCTCACAGAAACGGATAACTGGTGCCAGAGCCATGGCCTAAAGTTAAATGCCAAAAATGCATAGTCATACCCTTCGGGCAAAACAAGGTTTACCCTAGCTACCAAATAGGTGGCAATCCACTGAGCATAGAAGAAGTTATCAGGGACCTGGGGACCCAGGTTGATAGTAGTCTGTCATTCGACACCCATGTAGCTAAAGTAGTTAGGAAGACCTTCTACATTGCCCACCTTATCATGAAGGGATTCTCATCTAGATCAAGGAGGTCATAGTCTCCTATACTCATCACTCATCAGACCAATGATTGAGTACAATGCCCCATTCGAATGTATCTGACCCGACACTTGCAGCAGCTGGAGAGGCCACAAAGTTCCTCACCAAAAGGATAAAGGGTCTCAAACATCTGTCCTATGCTGCCCGACTGAAAGAACTCCAGCTCTATTCAGTCGCACCGCTTGCTCAGAGGTGACCTTTGCCTAACATACAAGGCCATGTCAAACCCAGATTTGATGAATATGCTTCACCTCAAAAATCTAGATCCGTCAGAGCCACAAGGGCGGAGACTTAAACCTCGACACGGCTATTAATAGGACGCTGGAGGGATAGATTCATCACCCAAAGACTCCCTATGCTGTGGAATAAAATCCCGGTATATGTGAGGCAGAGCACCTCGCTGGCCTTGTTCAAGAGAAATCTTGACCAATGGATGGGAGATCGCAGATATACCCCAGGGATTACCTCAGTGTCACTGCTCAACAGAGGCACAGCAAAATAATGGGTATAGTTCCCCATACTAAAGGGGTGGTGTAAGCCACAAAACTATGGGCTAGGCTTGTAAATGCCCTCGGGCAGATAGCCTAGTATGAACCTATGAACCTATGAACCTATGTCTGCAAATAACAGTGGAACAGACATATCTGGCAGTTGCAGATGTTAGTGCAGACACTCCCCAGTATGAACCACTCATGCTTTGCGCACACACTGGATAGGAATACAAGCATATATTGAAGGACAACACACTATAATAAGCCAAAAGTAGATGTACATAGATGTGTGGAAGAGAGTGACTGTCACAAGGGGCCATCCATTATGAGGCCTGTCCCACCCAGCACACAGCCAAATGGCTACAACCACATGAAGTTCAGATGTCACTCACTGTAGACCTTAGCCACTGGTATCTGCCAGCATTACAGACTATGTGGTGCAAGTGCTAGCTGTGCAACATGACTGTACAAGGAAGTAGTCATCTATCAGCTGTATACACGTACCTGTGGAATATAACCATGCGTGTGCCCGCATGTGGTGTGTCAACCTCTAGATGAATGGGTCATGGCCAATGCACGCACACTGCCCTCCCCATAGCCTTACTATGACAAGCCTGCTGAGGTCATCTACTTTGAAAAACACCCTTGTGCAAGGTGTAGACCAGTAATTTCCGTGGTGCTTCTTATATCTGCGTACTGCTGTAGTGCGATAAACTCGTTAGGTAGGAGTTCTAATCTCAGACACAGCAACTGTGTGTGTGTGTATGTGTGTGTGTGTGTGTGTGTGTGTGTGTGTGTGTGTGTGTGTGTGTGTGTGTGTGTGTGTGTGTGTGTGTGTGTGTGTGTGTGTCTGTGTAGAGAACAATGCTTTTTATGCTAGTCACACTCACTACAATTCAAATACCCTACTTTGGCAAGGCTGCTGATGTCATACACTGTGAAATACACCTTTCAGAAAATTGTAGCCCAGTAATCTCCGTGGCACATCCTATAACTGTGTACTGCTGTAGTGTGATAAACTAGTTAAATATGAATTCTAATCACAGACATGGCAACTGTGTGTATGGGTGTGTGTGTGTTTCTGTCTGTGTAGAGAGCAATGCTTTTTAGGCTAGTCACACTCACTACAATTCAAATGCCCTACTTTGGCAAGGCAGCTGATGTCATGCACTGTGAAATACACCTTTCAGAAAAATGTGGCCCATTAATCTCAGTGGTGCATCCTATAACTGCATACTGCTGTAGTGTGATAAACTAGTTAGGTAGGAGTTTTAATTCCAGACATGGCAACTGTATGTGTATCAGTGTCTGTGTAGAGCGCAATGCTTTTTAGGCTAGTCACACTCACTACAATTCAAATGCCCTACTTTGGCAAGGCTGCTGATGTCATACACTGTGAAATACACCTTTTGGAAAATTGTAGCCCAGTAATCTCCATGGCATGTCCTATAACTGCGTACTGCTGTAGTGTGATAAACTAGTTAGGTAGAAGTTCTAAACCCAGACATGGGAATTGTGTGTGCGTGTGTGTGTGTGTGTGTGTGTGTGTGTGTGTGTGTGTGTGTGTGTGTGTGTGTGTAGGGAGCAATGCATTTTATGCTATTTACACATACTATGATTCAAATGCCTTATATTGGCAATCCTGACAATGTCATTCACTGTGAAATACACCTTTGGTGAAGGAGTTCTCCAGTAATCCCTGTGGTGCGTCCTATAATGGCTTCATGCTCTAGTGTGATATAGAACTCTAGCAGGGGTTCTATTCCCATACATGACAGTTGTGGATGTTTTATGTGTGTTTCTGTGTCTGTGTAGGGAGCAATGCATTTTAGCCTAGCCACACTCACTACAATTCAAATGCCCTACTTTGGCAATCCTGCTGATGTCATTCATTGTGAAATACACCTTTGGGGAAGGAGTACTCCAATAATCCCTGTGCTGCGTCCTATAACAGCTACATGCTGTAGTGTGATATAGAACTCTGGTAGGAGTTCTATTCCCATGCATGGCACTTGTGGATGTTTTGTGTGTGTTTCTATGTCTGTGTAGGGAGAAATGCATTTTAGCCTAGCCACACTTACTACAAGTCAAATGCCCTACTTTGGAAATCCTGCTGATGGCATTCATTGTGAAATACACCTTTGGTGAAGGAGTACTCCAGTAATCCCTGTGGCGCGTCCTATAACTGCGTAGTGCTGTGGTGTAATAAACTAGTTGGACAGGTGTTCTAATCCCAGACATGACAGGTGTATGTGTGTGTGTGTGTGTGTGTGTGTGTGTGTGTGTGTGTGTGTGTGTGTGTGTGTCTGTGTTTGTAAGTCGTATCCTGTGTGGAGGTGGGTGTGAGTGTGTAACAACTGGACTGAATGTGGAGTGGGTTTTGCATATTTCTTATATGGTGGCCCTAGTATATATCACAATGTCCACCATACAGGGATAACAGTTGTGAAATAGCCAAGAGGCTGCGGTGAAAATCCATACCCCAACATGTGACATCAAGGCCAGGCAAACAAAGTTAGCAACACTAGTATCACCCAGACAACACTCTCAACCCATGTCTCATACACACACACACTTGCCTAGGCAACAGCTGCTATGTTGATAGTACCCTGCATATTGCCCACTGATAGTAACCATGGTGTGATTGCAGTGGGCTACAGAGGGAATGGCACCCTGTCCATCTGACCACTAGGCATGTGCATGCTGACAGTGCACCTTCCCCATGTTCCCCACTGGACACCTGCAACACCTGTGATGCCATCAAATGTGACCCACAAAGGACATACCATACCTGAAAAACATGTCCTGTATGGGCAGATGCCACTGACACCAGGGAATGCTGGTATCATGCTATCAATGTAGGTGCAGGGTAAACCTGGTAAATTAACAGTTACCGCCACATGAGGCCAGGAGTGGCACATCTGATGATAACAATCTGTGTACACAACATGGGACAGACACCCCAGGTACAATTCCACATGTCATTGTACATGCATGTGGGAAGTGTGCACATCCTAGACATCGACCATGTCATGGACTAAGGAACACATATATGGCAAGCAATGCACAGCATTGGCCGCACACAATAGTCACTCAGGTGACTGGATGGTGAATACAATACCCACCGGTGGGGCAAATCCAGAAACTAAACCCCTGAGCCACAATGCAGACCAATGTCATGTGGTATACCCATCACCTAGCCTTGTATAACTGTCTGGCACAGTCAGCCACTACACACCTGTGAAGCAATGCACCCATGCATGTCAGTACTTGCACCTGTGTGTGTGTGTGTGTGTGTGTGTGTGTGTGTGTGTGTGTGTGTGTGTGTGTGTGTGTGTTGTATGATTTTATTTATTTATTTATTTTTATTTTACATTTGTTAACCGGGAGAGTCCGACTGGATACATGTCCATTTTCAGCGGAGGCCCGGGGAGAAAAGCTCCAGGTACATAACAGACATATGAACATTGTTAATGCAAAAAAGGAAGATAGTTGAGTTCTAAATACAATATAAAGATACATCACATCTTGGGAAAAAAATAACAGCAGCATATAAAAAAAAACATAGGTCAGTTACAAAGGCATGGCGCCTTGTTAAAAAGCGGTTAAGGATAGTGAGGTAAGAGAAGGGTAAATGATAGTGGTTAATCAGGTTTGAAACAGGGACATTGCCAGAGAGTATTGAGATGGGGTTTAAGCTTTTTTTCAATTGTAGGAGTGAAGGTTCTGAGGTGAGCATGGTCGGTAGGGAGTTCCACATTTTACCTACAAAGTTTGAGAATAGAGAATCCCCAGCAGAATTATTGGCTTTGGTAGTTTGAGCTAAGATCTTATTGGTGGAGCGTAAAGATTGCAGGTTAATATAGGGGTAAATGATGTTTTTCAGAGCTGGTGTTTTCTCTGGGTGATACAGTATCTGGTGAGCCGTTTTGAGTTGGTTGAAATGGAGTTGGCTGGAAAACTCTAAACACCCTAGTTGCTTCAAGTTAGTGCAGTGGTGCGTTCTAAAGGTGGAATTTGTGGCAAATCTAGCTATGTGATTGTAACAAGAAGCAAGTTTGTTAAGAGTTGTCTTGTTTAGGTTTGTAAAGAGGGGGGAGGCATAGAAAAGAGTTGATAGTAGGTGTGTGCTGGCAATTATAATTTTAGCGTGAGGAGTGAGAAAGTGTGTTACTTTATAGAGAGAGCCAAGCTTTTTATTGACGGTTTTGATGGTAAGATTGAAATGGGTGTCAAATTTAAGGGAGTTATCAATGGTAACACCTAATAGCTTTGTGTGAGCTTCTGGTGATATAGTGATTCCATTGGAGGATGTAATAGAGAAGGTGGGGGGAAGAGTCTCGTTAGTGGGTGAGAAAGTAAGTAGTTTTGTTTTGTTGGGGTTGAGAACTAGTTGACGACTTGAGAACCATTTTTCTATTAGGTTGAAGGTGTCTTGGGTTGAAGCAGTGAGGTCTGCCAGGTTGGAGGCAGTGCTGATGATAGTCGAATCATCTGCATATTGAATGCATGTGGCATGGGGGGTGATTGTGGGCAGGTCATTAACAAAGATGGTGAAGAGAAGAGGGCCAAGAATGGATCCTTGAGGAACTCCAAGTGTAACAGGTAGGCATGTGGATAATTTGTCCTGCCATAGAACAGCCTGTTGCCTATTGGACAGGTAGGATTGGAACCATTTCAGTGTGGAATTGCTGAGTGATAGTTTTTTTAATGTATGGAGGAGTTGAATGTGGTTCACCATATCAAAGGCCTTGGAGAGGTCTAAGAAAAGAGCAGATGATAGTTTATTATTGTTTCTGAAGTTATTGATGGAGTTAGAAAAGGACAGTAGGGCTGATGTGGTACTGTGATTGGGCCTGAAGCCATGTTGGGAGTTGGCTAGAATTTTATTTTTGGTGAAGCGTTCCATCAGTTGTTTGTGGACACACTTTTCCATAATTTTGGCCAGGGGTGAGAGTATCGCTATAGGTCTGTAGTTGGTTAGCTCTAGTGAGCTACCACCTTTATGGAGAGGAATAATGTGGGACATTTTCCATATGGAGGGGATGAAGGCTTCTGACAAGGTACGGTTTATGATTATGGAGACGGGATAGGAAATGGCCTCAGCTGCTTTTTGCAGAAACTCAGCTGGGAGAAGGTCAGCTGCTAGCTTAGTGGGTTTTAGTTTTTTAAGAAGAGATGTTATAGAGGATATGGGTACTGGATCGAAGGTAAATAGATGATCTGATGTAGTTGTAGTATTCTGCTGGCATGGGTAGTGGAGTGGGCTGGTTGTTTGTTTGAATTATGTGGCCAGGGATTGTATAGTTTCTGTGAAGAAACTATTGAATGTGTTAGCAATGTTTACAGGGCACTGTTGTTTGCAAGTTGTTGGAGTGGGGGTGGTTGCCTGGCCTGGGTGCAGGAGCTTGTTTAAGCCTGCCCAGAATTGTTGTGGATTATTAAGGTGTTTGTGTTGGAGGTGGAGGAAGAAGTTTTGTTATCGTGTCAGATCCTTCTGTTAGTTGCATTTCTAAGTTGCGGAAGGTTTGGTGGGAGTGTGGGTCTTTAGAGGTACGCCATGTGACCCACATCTTGTTTCTAGATAGGATTTTGGATTTTGTTTCCTTAGAGAGCCATGGTGCGGTTTTGGTTTTAGTTCTAATGGACCGTATTGGAGCATGGGAATCTAGAATCTTGAGGAAGGTGGTGTTGAAGTAGATAACTGCCTCTTCAAGAGGAAGAGACTTGAGTATTGTCCAGTTGTGGGCTTTAAGTTCAGTTTGAAATTATTGTTCCTGATTTTTTTATGGTTGTAAGAAGGGGGGTGATTTTCTTGAATTTGATAACATAGGTGAGTAAGTGATCACTCATGTCCTCTGGGTGAGTACCTGCTGAGTACTGTTCAGGATCTTTATTAGTAAGGATCCAGTCCAGGATGCTGTCTTTGTTTTGGGGTTTACCTAGTTTGGTAGGAGTGGATATGAGCTGAGAAAAGCCATGTAGATTTATGCTGCTAGACGGGGAGCTAGATGAGAAGGAATTCCAATCAATGTCGAAGTCACCTAACACTATGGATTCCTGGGGGTGAGTTTGCGTTAACCAGTGGAGAAAGTCCTCTAAGGTTTTGTTATTATTGTTGCCTGGGGGGATGTAAATACATGCTATATTTATGCTTTTATGTTTGTTTGGTTAAAGTTTTACAAGTAGAATTTCGGCATTGTTTGTTAGGAGGGGTTGTGGAGAGGCAAGGGAGATTTGTAATGTATTTTTGTAGAGTATGGCTACACCGCCACCTTTATGAGTTATTCGGTCTGCTCTTAGTATATCATACCCTGGTGGGATTATCTGTGTGTCTTTCGTACTTGGTTTAAGCCAGGTTTCTATGAGACATAGTAGGTCTGGGGAACAAGTAGCTAAAAGGGCATGTAGGTTGTGAATCTTATTGTTTACACTTCTGATGTTTAGATGACAGGTCAGAAGAGAGTTAAAGGGTTTAGAGTTTAGATTGAGAAGTGGAGGGGAGGATAGGGTGGAATTAGAAATGAGTGGAGGGGAAGGGCCAGGGTTGGGGTGGATATCACCATCTGTGGCTAGTCTGTGATTCAGAGTGGTAATGAATTTGAGGGCTTTGAGTAGAAGTTTGTAGTAATGTTTATCATTTGGCCTAATATTGGTATGTTTGATAATTACATAGCGTTCGAGTTCTAACAAGGTGGGTGAGTAGGGAGTTGAGTCATGGCCTCTGTTGTTAATTATGGGGGAGGGGTTGGTTTGGTAGCCTGGGTGGTGGAAGCCTATGTAAGACCAGGTTTCATATAGGGTAGCTAGGTAAGGAACAAGTAGGAGGGGAAAAAGAGTTAGTATGATAAGCTTCCTGGGTGGTGTCATATTCCGTTTGATCTTAGAGTGCGGTAGTGAGGTACAGGAAGTTAGTGGACAGTAGGGGGAGTGGTTTGAGGTTATAAAAGTACGAGTACTGGGGGCGGATAGGAATAGGGACAGGGTGGGGAGCGGAGTGAGCACGAGCGAAGCGTCATGTACAATGACGTGGAATTGTACCTGGGGTGTCTGGCCCATGTTGTGTACACATTCACACTCACTAAAATCCTCATTGGCATACCGAAGCATGCTGTCCAATGTCAGACACCTCCACATACTCTTTGCCCATATAACCTCTGTATGACTCCTGTGATGCATGTGATACCTGCACAGTAATGTGTTGTGGCAATCTCACTAGTGATGAGTTGTATTCCTGGCTCTGCCAAGTGTGTCAATGTATGTGCGTCCAGGTGAGAGTGTGGCTGTGTTGATACTGGCATCTGTTCACATGGACAGGAACATGTACTACATCTGCCGTATAGCTACCATATCCCTGTTGCAGATGTCACTCACCATCACATATACGTTTTGGGGGCTCCTCAACATGTAACCTATGTGGCACATCCAATAACTGCATAGAAATGTGACAGCACAAGATAGATGTCAGGGGTTTGATACCCTGTGCTGGTAGGTGAGTGACACAAACATGCTTAAGTTTTACTTTCCCACCCCTCCCTGACTTTACTTTGCCTCTGTATACCTCTCTCACTCCCCCTATGGTGAATGTGGAGAGCTACACCTGCTTTGCGTAGGCAGCAGCATGTGTATTTTAAGTGATGCTCATGATCAGCTGATGTCTTCTGCACGAATTGCATCCCTCCTCTAGCTGATTGCATGTGGAACAGCTGTGGTAACATTCCCATTGCCAATTGCATGAAAACACACTATCTCGGAAATCATGTTGGTGTTGGGCCTTTTCATTCACTGTGAGCAGGAACTCATTCTGTTTGGCAAACAGCATCTCAGATGGATTGGGGATTTAGCTCTAGCAACATACACTGTGGAAACAGGGCAACACACAGGCGGGGGATGTGCCTGACCTGACTACAGACTGCAAGTGCTGCTATACTGCATTTGGAGTAATGTTGGTTTAATAGGGTGTGTGTGGATATGGCTCTCCTACATGTTTTAATAACTGCCATGTCAGTGCTATGTTTATGAGGAAACCCCATCTGTAAGGTCATCTGCAGACTGGGCAGTGTGTGGTGCCTTTTGTTTCATGTGTTACCCACAGAGCACCTATCTGTGAACTGCAGAAGGTAGTATGAGGATTGCAGTCTGTAGATGGTGACAGCCATAAGAGTTACTGACTTCATATCCCTCATAGGACATATGTTGCAACAAACCCTGTTACAACAGTAAATGTATGAGATTATCACAGTAACATCTCAGTATTGGCCCTGTGTATGTGCCTCCAGTCACAACTGTGTCAACCTTTTTACATATGTCATGCAGTAAGAGGTGCATATCTGCTGTACACCATAACTAATGACATCATATCTGATAACAAGCCAGTGAGATATCAGATTGCTACACATGTTATGTATAGTAGGGGTCATACTTGACAACATAACCTGGACATTCTGTTGTTGTTGTGTGTACAGTACTGAGGTCTGTGTACATAAGGTGAATGTCAACAGTGTGGGTATTGTCAATATGTCATCTTGATATGATCGACAAACCATGATGCTTTGCCAGAGATGGCCTGCACCTGTCACTCTTGGGATTCCGGATACTGGCTAAAGCTCTTGCCACCCCTATAGTGCCTTTTTTAGGCAAGGTTCAAGTGACAAATTCACCACCGTAACAGGTACAAGCAAGCAAAATCTGAGGGTAATGCTACTCAATGCTAGAAGTCTAAACCTCAAAATGCACTCACTCGAGGCACTCCTGAAAATGGAGAACATCGACATCTGTGCAGTGACAGAGACCTGGTTCAAAGCTCCAGAGACCTAACCCAGAATGAAGCACTAAAGGTGGAGGAG
The DNA here is from genome assembly GCF_019279795.1 of Protopterus annectens. NCBI lineage: Eukaryota > Metazoa > Chordata > Ceratodontiformes > Protopteridae > Protopterus > Protopterus annectens. The sequence goes on from NC_056728.1 coordinate 554,903,785, forward strand.
TGTCCATATTCATTAAGGATAGCCAAACCTCCAGGCTAGTTGCACAGCATAATGCATCCGAGATTATCCAAGTGCAGCTAACTCTGGGAAAGACCGCAATCCAAATTGTAGCTTGCTACAGACCCCCCACCATACCCCAGGATTCCCACTCCTCATTTCTTGATACACTGGAAAGTATTAGGGTACAACCCAACACCCTAAAAATGGTGATTTCAACTACCCCACCATTAACTGGGAAAACTACATATGTACCAACTCTTTTGCTCAACGTTTTCTGGGATTCATAAATTCCAACGCCTTGGATCAACTTATTCACACCCCCACCAGGGGCAGCAATATCCTAGACCTGGTCATTATCAACATGGGCAACTGGTGTTCCACATCAGAGGTCAATTCCTCATTGGTCAGATCCGACCACAAGCTAATCACCCTAGACATCCACATCCTGCCCCCCACCTCCAATTAGGGAAACCACTGTAAAAAACTTCTCCAAAGCCAACTTCATACTTCTTAAGACAGAAGTGGCAAACTTCATGACACCCATGCAGATGGACAATAGAGGTACAACTGCTGAATCCTACACAAATGCACTTTATAAGCACTTACACGAGTGCATGGATCATGCTATCCCTAATAGAACCAAGATGGTGTCTCCAAAAAAAGGAAGTCAATCTGGTGGTCTTCTGCCATAAACAAACTCTAGAACAGAAGAAAGAAACTGTTGCAAAAAAAGAGTAAAATCCCAAGACTGGAGGAACTCCCTGATCAACCTCAGTAAGAAGCTGAGATCCCTCATAAAATCCTCCAAAGCTAGTTATGAAAACAAAATCACCACTGACTCTAAAGACAGCCACAAAGCATTCTACAGCTATATCAAGAATCTCATTGGCAACACTCAGATCAGCTCTGAGTTACAGCACAATGGCACTAAATATACAGAGCCAACTGATATTGCCAACATCCTGGCAGATAGGTTCAGTGCTAACTTTAACCCCCTCTCACCCCCTAGAAGGCCCATTTCTATACTGGAAGAATGCAAAGTTCCTGCAATCATGGCTGCACAGGTAAAAAAACACACTCTCCAAAGCCAATAACACAGCATTCATGGGACCTGACAATATCCCAGGCTGCATTCTACATGAACTATAGAATGAACTGGCACCCTGCCTAAGCACCATGTTCAGTCATAACCTCACCTCAGTCTTTGTGCCCACTGAAAGCTGCACTGTGATGGTTATCCCACTCCACAAAGGGGGAGCCACTACGGACCCCAGGAACTACTGCCCATTAGCCTGATGAGCCTGGTCTGCAAGGCCATGGAATGTATCATCATGGAACTCATAAACAAAGACAATGGTAATTTCCAAACTCTGAACTGTACCCAGTTCAGGTTTGTAAAAGGCAGATCATGTCTCCTAAACCTGACTGAGTTCTTTGAAGCAGTCACCAAAGCCGTAGATGAGGGTAAGGTGATTCACACAGCTTATCTAGATCTCGCCAAGGCTTTCAATACCATCCCCCACTCTGGAATTATAGATAAGCTCACTAAACTGGGTATAAATCCCTATGTCACAAGATGGGTTGCCAACTGGCTCATAGACAGAACCTACACTGTTAAAGTAGCAGACTCCAAATCTGACTTCAGACCAGTGACAAGTGGAGTACCACAGGGTTCAGTCCTGGGTCCTCTCCTGTTTGGTATCTACTTCTCTGAAGTACAGGCTAAAACAGAGGGTCTTTGGCTAACAAAGTTTGTAGATGACTGCAAACTACGAGCCATAATCGAAACTCCTAACGATGTGGACATACTACAAAAGAGCCTCACTGAGACAGATGCCTGGTGTCAAAGCCATGGCCTGAAGCTCAATGCCAAAAAGTGTATTGTCCTCCCCTTTGGTAAAAACTCTGTACCCTTGAAATATCACATAAGTGGTAGTCTACTTAACACAGAAAGTGTGATGAGACCTTGTGACACAGGTGGACAGTAGTCTCTCCTTTGATAATCACATCGCCACAGTGGTCAGGAAATCCTTCTGCATGGCTCACCTCATCACACAAGGTTTCTCATCCAGAAAAAAAAGAGGTCATTGTTCCCCTTTACTCATCACTCATTAGACCCACTATAGAGTATAACACCTCTTTTGGTATGTACCTCACAAGACATCTTCAACAACTGGAAAGGCCACAGAAATACCTCACAAAGAGGATTACTGGCCTCAGACAGATGCCCTACGCAGACTGTCTCAAAAAACTCCAGGTTTACTCTGTCACATATTGCCTACTCAGAGGTGATCTCTGCCTAACATACAAAGCTATGTCAAACCCAGAGCTGTTGGACATGCTCCACTTAAAGTAATCCCAGTCCCTCCAAGCTACATGCTCTAGGGACCTAAACTTTGTCACCACAGTAAACAGAACATGCTGGAGGGATAGATTCCTGTCCCAGAGATTTCCCATTCTCTGGAACAGACTACCTATCTATGTCAAACAGAGCTCCTCATTAGCACTCTTCAAGAAAAATCTTGATGATTGGATGGGAAATAGGAAATTTACCCTAGCCATCACTCTCGACAGGGGCACAGGAAAATAATTTTCTTGGGTGGTGAAAGCCTGGGTACCTTTTTGTCTAGGCTTATATAGGCCCTAGGGCTAATAGCCTAGTACCTACCTATGAACCTGTGAACCTATGTACAGTGGCCTGTGTAAAGACTGTGGTAGATGTCATTGTTCCTATTCCTGTTCTATCTGATGTTACATGCACCTCCACTGTGTGCTACCCTGTCGGCTTACATGTTTGTAGGGCCAGACACACGCATGTCCCATACCACAGACAGACATCGGACCATACTGTATAGTTAGTGTGTGAGTGGCACATATGAGGATGGTATCAAACAGATAGTCCCTATACTGTAATATTACGCTAGCTTACCATATGTGGCTGTGTTCATACTGGCTGTGGTTATGCACTTTCACACTGATGTATCATACTCTGTGCTGTGACATGCCTGTAGAGCCTGCTATATATGCAGGTACATGTGCATTCCCCCATAGGAAATGTAGGCCAGTGTTGAGCCAGTCTGACTGTAGCCTGCACAGTGCTTTGTTACATGCCTAGCAGCTTAGTGTACTTACCCAGTGGGATTTCATGTCCAGATACTTGAGAGATGTACTGCTGCCGGGCCTCCCTTAACAGTCATGTATGTCATTCAGAGCAGTGGGATGCTGTACAGATGTATGTCAATATCTAGTAGGTAGTATGTGGCCATGGATCCTCTATACCAGCAGTTATTATGTGTCAGAACAGACAGGGGTGTGTGAATGCATAACCTATGGGGGCAAATGTATACCAGTCATTACATGTTATACCCATCTACATGGCTGTTAACATCCACATTGTCAGGCTTGGTCCACATGTCTTGCACTAAGGGGTTCTGTGTATACCTTGTGTGTATACCTCTGGACTGTCCAGAGTGTGTCAGTATGTCCACACATATTGGCCAATATCTCTGCTGTAGTCCACAGGAGCATTACGTGCTAGCAGTGGTATTGTACTATGATGTCCTTAGGATGTATGTCAGTAGCTAATGGCACACATTTTAAAAGCAGATGTGACCTCCCACACACACCATGTCTGTGAAGACAATCCCTATTACAGTAGAATTACACTACAAATATACCTGCTATACACACCTGACATCCCCTTGCACTGTGAAGTTGGAACTATAGGGGCTGAGGTAGGGCTACACTCCATGTTCAGGACATATGGTAAAAATATATGTATCTATATAATTATCCAGATATCTATATAGATATATACACATATACATATCAACACATATAGATGGATATGTATATGTACATATATATATATATATATATATATATATATATATATATATATATATATATATATCAACACCCAGGTATATACAAATACAGAGTAATATATGTCTACACATATACAGATAGGGATACATATATACATATGGACATATACGTATGGATATCTATATATACACACACATATATATATATATATATATATATATATATATATATATATATATATATATATATATATATATCTATCTATATATATATATATATATATATATATATATATATATATATATATATATATTGACAGTAATAGGTATATCAGAATAGATATGTATGCACATATAGTTGTAGATATCTACATATATAACAACATAACTAGGCATATCTGTACACATAGGATGTGCATACATATATAGCTATATAAACATATATCTATATATACATATAGGTATATCTATATATCTATATATACATATATATATATATATATATATATATATATATCTATATATATATATTTATATATATATATATATATATATATATATATATATATATATATATATATATATATGTACATACGAAGTGATGTACACATGGCCATATATATGTAGCACTATACAGATGTGTATACAGCCATATGTATGAGTATACATGTGTATGTACATGTAGACATATACAGGCCTATTATATGTATTCAGCCATATTCCTGTCATGAGTAAACTCACAGTTGTGTATACCCTCCCAGATGTATCTCACCATATGTATATGTTATGTGCACATTATGATAAAACAACATATGTGATGCAACAGTCATATTAATAACAAGGACTACACAATTCAGGAAGTAAAGGCAATTGTTCAATATTACTCAATATGTGTATTGACAGCCATAATGGTAAAACAACAGCTGTCTTCATAGTGGTCATGTCGTAGTGGTTAAGTGTTGTGACTTCAGTATACAGGTTCCTTGGTTCAAGACCTGCAAGGGCTGTTCATTTTGTTGCTGGGCAGAACAAGGCCCTTTTGATACAGAGCGATAAAGGCACTTTTGAGCAGTTGTAAGGGGGTTCGCACAGGTTTGCACCGAGGTAAGCACTGCTAACTTCTGGTTACAGTTTCTCATACTTAGTCAGCTTCTAAATTGCTTAATCAGTGTAGGCATTGCTTACCCCTGCACAAACAGGCTTAAACCCACTTACTGCTGCTTAAAAGTGCTTACTCCCACTTACTTTAATGCTAATTTCTTTAAAAGAAAAGAAAAAAGGATTGATAGGCAAGTGGTGAAAAAGATCTACAAAGAGGGAAAAACAGTAGGGAAAATAGCTAGAGATGTGCAGGAAGGGTGTGGGAAAGGTCCAGACTGGCCCATTTCTTCTACAGCAACAGCTGTGCATACACACTGAATTTGGAGTTAAATTTGGACACTCAATGCCCTAGGAAGGGGTGAGGACAATAATAAGTTGTGATGCCAATTTGACCAGATTACATGTGTCCAGTGGAAACGTGTGTGAAATGGACAGCTATGTATGGGGCGAGTTTTACTTTGGGGAACAGATTCCCCTTTTTTTTCCAGGTGAGAATGGAATGTTGGCGAGGGATAGTAGGTATATTTGGGGAGGTAGGTTGGGTAGGTTAACAGACAAGACAAACAAGATGCATACAAGGGCAGTATGTGACACATGCACAGGGGGTAAACACCTTGATGGGGAGTGATGTTGGGAAATAAGTAGTCCATGAACTCCCTAGTGGACACAGTGTGACTGCGGTCCCCACCCATGGGCAGTCACCACTACACCTTCAGAGCCTCAAAAATGGCGGTGCTGGGGGCTGAGTCACAGAGCCAGGCTGACCCTCTAATCACATCACGTTACCCTTGAGCTGGCATAGCAGATCACCAAATTGCTGGTTGAGCTCACTACACACCACAACCTGGACCTGGTGATGGGTGACAGGTTCCTGTCTGCACCTACTCCCAGGGAAGGGCGAGCCCCATCCCCTGAGGCAGTTCCACCCGAAGGTGGTGCAAGATGAATGGACCCAGGTTGGGAGCCAGACATGCTGGTGCCCAGTGCCACGGCCAGCTGAGGTAGGACAGGTGGGTCCGCTGGGACCGTCCTTCCCAAACATGCTATAGTGTCTAGATTTTATCATCATATGTGGGTTAGTAATAGTCAACACATTCCATGGTTAGGTATAACAACATGCATAGTTATTCCCATTAACCCAGACACCAGATACGGAACAGTTGCATAGCAAACAGAACACATGCATATATGGGACCACAGTGGTAATAAGAACAGCATGCAGGTACATTGATAGCACCATGCCACCAGTGTTGGAATAATTCAATATAGCACATGCTACTCAATGCCAGAAGTCTAGACCTCAAAATGCATGTACTCAAGGAGGCACTCCTCAGTATGGAGAAAATTGATATATGTATATATTGATATAAGCTTAACACATCTAGTCTGCAAAGCTATGGAGAGGATCATAATGGAGCTCATAAACAAAGATATAGGGGACTTGCAGACATTGGACCCGACCCAGTTTGGCTTCGTCAAGGGAAGATCATGCCTTTTGAACTTGGACGACTTCTTTGAAACAGTCACCAAGGCCATTGATGAGGGAAAGGCAGTCCATACAGCCTACCTTGACCTTGCAAAGGCTTTCGACACAATACCCCACTCGGGTATTGTAGAAAAACTTACCAGCTTAAATGTAAACCCATATGTCACAAGATGGGTTGCAAACTGGCTTAAGGATAGAACCCACAGGGTTAGAGTTGCTGGCGCTATGTCAGACTCCAAGCCGGTCACAAGTGGTGTCCCACAGGGCTCGGTCCTTGGCCCCCTATTGTTTGACATCTACTTCTCAGAAGTACAGGCCAACATGGGAGGACTTTGGCTGACAAAGTTTGCAGACGACTGCAAACTGGGCGCCATAGAGGAAAGTGCATCGGACACGGATATCCTTCAGAAGGGACTCACGGAAACAGATAGCTGGTGCCAGAGCCATGGCCTGAAGTAAAACACCAAAAAATGTATAGGTATAGTCATACCCTTCGGGAAAAACAAGGTAACCCCAAGCTACCATATAGGTGGCAATCCACTAAGCACAGAAGAGGTTATCAGGGACCTGGGGACCCAGGTTGACAGTGGCCTTTCATTTGACACTCACATTGCTAAAGTGGTTAGAAAGACCTTCTACATTGCCCACCTGATCATGAAGGGATTCACATCCAGATCTAGTGAGGTCATTGTTCCCCTGTACTCTTCACTTATCAGACCAATGATCGAGTACAATGCCCCATTCGGGATGTATCTCACCCGACATCTGCAGCAATTGGAGAGACCCCAAAAGTTCCTCACCAAAAGGATAAAGGGACTCCAAAATCTGTCATATGCTGCCAGATTGAAGAAACTCCAGCTCTATTCAGTCGCATACCGTCTGCTCAGAGGTGACATGTGCCTGACATACAAGGCCATGTCCAACCCGGAATTAATGGACATGCTCCACCTCAAAAAATCCAAATCCACCAAAACAACAAGAGCAAGTGACTTAAACCTTAGCACGGATATAAATAGGACATGCTGGAGGGATAGATTTATCACTCAGAGACTCCCTATGCTGTGGAATAAAATCCCGGTCCATGTGAGGCAGAGCACCTCGCTGGCTCTATTCAAGAGAAATCTTGACCTGTGGATGGGAGATCATAGGTTTACCCCGGGAATCATCTCTGTGTCACTGCTGGACAGAGGCACAACAAACTAATGGGCACAGTATTTTTTCATATAAGGGGTGACGTAAGCCACAAAAAATTGGGCTAGGCTTATAAATGCCTTAGGGCAGATAGCCTAGTATAAACCTATGAACCTATGAACCTATGAACCTATGTGCAGTAACAGAAACCTGGTTTAAGGCTCCAGAGAACACCCCAGCACTACCAGGCTACAACTCATACCATACATTTCGGCCACAAAACCCAGACCGAAATACAAAAGGTGGGGGCGTATCCATATTCATCAAGGATTCCCACACCGCCAGGTTAGTGACACAGCACGATGCTTCAGAGATCATCCACGTGCAACTAACAGGCAGAACTGCAATTGAAATTGTAGCTTGCTACAGATCACCCACCATGTCCCAGGACCTCGTTTCCGCATTTCTGGAAACAGTGGGAAACATAAAGGTCCTAGCAAACACCCTGATATTGGGTGATTTCAATTACCCAAACATTAACTGGGAGAACTACTCAAGTATTAATTCCCTTGCCCAACATTTCCTAGAATTTATAAATGCAAATGCCCTGGATCAACTGGTCAACACCCCCACCAGAGGTGACTGCATATTGGACCTGGTCATCACCAACATGGGAGACTGGTGTTCCACACTAGAGGTCAACCCCTCACTGGTTAGATCTGACCATAAACTAATCACTCTGTATATCCACATTCCGCCCCCACCCAGGTCAAAGAAACCACTGTGAACAACTTTTCAAAAGCAAACTTCACATTACTTAAGACCGAGGTGGAAAGCTTCAAATCCCCCATGTTAAAGGATAATGCTGCCCAAGCTGCAAAATACTTTACTAAGGCACTCTACGGGCAGCTACAAAAATGCATGGATCATGCTATCCCTAGCAAAACCAAGACTCTCTCCTCCAAGAAAGGGAAACCAGTCTGGTGGACCCCTGCCATAAACAAGCTATACAACAGAAGGAGGAAACTAGTACAGAAAAGAGTAAAATCCCAAGAGGGGAAGATATCCCTGATCAGTATCAGCAAGAAACTACGATCCCTCATAAAATCATCCAAGGCTAGCTTCGAAAGAAAAATTGCCAAGGACTCCAAAGAAAACCACAAGGCATTCTTTAGATTTGTCAGGAATCTAAGTGGCAATTCCCAGATCTGCTCAGAGTTAGTGCAGAATGGCACAAAATACACTGAACCAACCAATATCGACAATGTCCTGGCAGACAGGTTCAGTGCAAACTTCACGCCCCTCTCACTCCCAATAGGGCCATAACCATACCAGAAGAATGTAGTTCCTCTAAAATCACAGACACTCAGGTTAAAACAGCCCTGTCCAAAGCCAAAAACACAGCATCAGTAGGACCTGATGGTGTCCCAGGCTGTGTCCTACATGAGCTCAATGATGAAGTAACCCCTTACCTAAACACACTGTTCAAACTCAGCCTCTCCACAGGCTACATGCCCATAAAGTGGGGCACAGCAATGGTTATTCCGCTCCCCAAATGTGGAGCCACAACAGCCCTGGGAACTATCACCCTATAAGCCTGACTAGCAAGGCTATAGAGCGCATCATCATGGATCTCATTAACAGAGACATTGGGAACCTCCAAACTCTGGACCCTACCCAGTTTGGCTTTGTTAAGGGCAGATCATGCCTACTCAACCTGGTGGACTTCTTTGAGACAGTTACCAAGGCTATAGATGAGGGAAAGGCGGTCCACACAGCCTACCTAGTCCTAGAAAAGGCCTTTGACACCATTCCCCATTCTGGTATTATAGACAAACTCACCAGCCTGAATATAAACCCCTACATCATGAGATGGGTTGCCAACTGGCTCACAGACAGAACCCACATGGTAAGAGTTGCGGGAGCTAGGTCTGACTCTAAACCGGTTACAAGTGACATTCCCCAGGGCTCAGTCCTAGGGCCCCTCCTGTTCAGCATATACTTCACAGAGGTACATTCAAATACAGGAGGACTATGGCTGACCAGGTTCACAGACGAATGCAAACTAGGGGCTATAATTGACTCTCCGGCTGACACAGACATCCTCCAAAAGGGTCTCACTGAGACATATACCTGGTGTCAAAACCATGGCCTCAAGCTAAATGCCAAAAAGTGCATAGTCATTCCCTTTGGAAAAAACAAAGTACCCACAAATTACCACATAGGTGGTAGTCCTGTAAATACGGAAGACAAAATAAGGGATCTGGGGACCCAAGTAGATAGTAATCTCTCCTTTGATAATCACATTTCCAAAATGGTTAGAAAATCCTTCTATGTGGCCCACCTAATCACAAAAGGGTTTGCATCCAGATCAAAAGAGGTCATTTTGGCCCTCTACACATCACTCATCAGAATCATCATAGAGTACAAGGCCCCATTTGGGATGTAACTTACAAGACACCGGCAACAGCTGGAAAGACCACAGAAGTACCTCACCAAGAGGATCACTGGCCTCAAACAGATGCCCTATGCAGCTCGACTAAAGAAACTCCAGCTGTACTCAGTTGGATACTGCCTACTCAGAGGTGATCTCTGCCTGACATACAGGGCCATGTCCAACCCAGAATTGATGGACATGCTCCACCTAAAGAAAACCATATCCCTCAATCCACTTTCTCTAGGGATATAAACCTCACCACAACATTAAATAGGACGTGCTGGAGGGATAGATTCCTGTCTCAGAGACTTCCCATGCTCTGGAACAAGATTCCAATCTACATTAGGCAGAGCTCCTCACTAACACTCTTCAAGAGAAACCTTGACAAGTGGATGGGAAACAGGAAGTTTACCCCAGGGATCACTTCAGTGGTTCTGCTGGACAGAGGCACAGGGAACTAATCTAAGGGGACGGCGAAAGCCAACACATTCTGGATAGGCTTATAAATGCCTTTGGGCAGATAGCCTAGTACCTACCTATGAGCCTATGAACCTATGAACATGCATGGGAACAATTAAAATATTTATCAAACAATTGGACATTATCAGAACATTGGAGTTATTACATACCGGTTGGGGTGGGTATGTTGTTTACTGTTGCAGATATGGTGGTGGGGGGGCGGAGAAAGATGTCAATTAACAACCAGTATATTCCTGTAGTCCACATTACTTTCCTAGTCAGTGCTGTTATCTGTACCTTACAAGTCTTACTACACTATCCTATAGCCTTAGTTTGGACAGGGATATGGCTATCATCATTGTTATACCTGAATTGATTTTACCTGCAGTACACACCTCTTACCTGGTATACCTGTGGAGGGAATGTTTGTTAACACTAACTTTTTCTACACATGTTCCCAGAGTCCGGGTTGATGTGCACATAGCAATGCAACTCTTTCTGCACAGACTCTGGCCATGTGTTGACCACATGCAGGTGTACCAGGACATATCTAGAGTATTGCCATCTTCAGTCTTTAATGACTTGACACACACATATACATGCTTTCCTACACAGTTATATTATGTACCACAGTGTGGGTGACAGTGATCAGCGATACTTTATTATTCTGAGAAACTGCAACACTCACAATTCCCTACAATACCAGAGTAAACAGTACCAGTACAGGATATAATGTTTTTTATTTCTCAGCACAGTCTTCGTATCTGATGTACCTGTGGGAGCAATGTTTTTTAGCACTACCTGAATGTTGCCACTCAAAGTTCCAGATTACACATTAGTATTATGCACATCCATCTCAATCTGTTACTGTACATACTCTGGTCACAGCTTGACAACATAAGGGTGTAGATAGGACATACTTGGCTTATTACTCTCCTAACAGTTTCGTGAGTTGCTACAGTGACAGGTTTGTTCTCATAGATGTTTGAAAATCACTTGTTTTCCCTGTTTGTTGGCTAAACATCTGGGATCATCCCACAGACCTACCATGGGGACAGGGGGACAGGCAGCAGATATGGGCCCATATACTGGACATTCTGGTCTGATCTGTACATTTGTGGGTAAGATTCTGTATGCAGCCTGCTTCTACTCCCAGGATTCAGACCATGGCTGTGTCTGCTACAACTTAAACACTGTACATCAGAGTTGTGTGTGCTATATAGATATTGTTGTATATCTCCTATCTGCTTTCTGTGTTATAATTCTCCTGTGCTTTTGCATTCTGACATTGTATTATAACACTCTTATACAGAGTTTCTAGACTGTTATATTTTGTAGGACAGTGTGGGTGACAGTGATGAGTAATACTTCATTATTCAGAGCAACTGCATCAGTCACAATGACATACAATACCTATGTAAACAGTACCAGTACAGGGTATCATTCTTGCATTTCTGGGCACAGTGTTGGTATGTGACAGACCTGTATGAGAAATGTTTGTTAGCGCTACCTGAATGTTGCCACACACAGTACCAGATTCCACATTAGTATTATGCACATACATCTCACTCTGTTACTGTACACACTCTGGGCACAGCTTGACAAGATAGGGGTGTAAATGGGACATATGTGGCTTCTTAGTCTCATAAGGTTTTGGGAGTTGCTAGTGTGCCAGCTTTTTTTCTCATAGATTTGTGTCAATCAGTTGTATTTCCTGTTTGCTGCCAATATATCTGGGATCATCCCACTGATTTCCCAGGGGGGCAGGTTGACAAGCAACAGATATGGGCCACTCTACTAGACATGCTGGGCATATCTATACAGTTTTGGGTTATGATTCTGTATGCAGACTACCACCACTGACAGGATTCGAACCATGGCTGCATGTGCTAAAAAAACAAGAGTTCACATTTCAGTTGTATGGGCTATTCGGGTTTTGTTGCTGTCTGCCTTTTCCCTGTTTTTTGTCTATGTGTCTCTCAGTTGTACTTAATGGCCTCTGGGGATTACACCAGTCATATACAGGCATTCCTACACATTCTATTTATGGTGCATGGTGTGGGTAACAGTGCTTATTACAACAGTACTATTATGTGAATGCAAATCTGCATTACTATATGATACCAGAGTATACACATGAAGTCCAGCAGTTAGACCTATATTGTCAGCTTATTACGCTTTTATTTACATACATACCATATGACTCTTTTCCTGCCATATTCTCTGGTGTATGCAGTACTTGCCTTAAACAATACAGGTTTTATACAGGCAATTCATTTACTAATACTTTTAGATTTACTTCTTATGACAGTACATGCAAGAGTATTACTGACCTGCCTCGCATCACAACTTCTCCAGGTGACTGCCATGGGCCTCCTGGTTCACGGCCCACTCAATTGCAGCTGTGGAGGACATAAGAGGAATATTTAGCAATACCTATCCATGGTATACATGAGCTGGCAATTATTACACACTTAGTAGGGTGATACTTACACACAGCTGGGACATCCCCCACCATTCTAGCCTCTTGGATCCACTGCTCCAAGAGGTCCCCCTTATGCCGTTTCAGGTCGGCATAGTGATGTCTGACCTTCTCACCAGTTCAGGGTATGCCAGTGGCACTAGTGAGGTCATGGGCAAGATGGTCCCAGGCATCCACCTTATATTGGAAGCCCTGGTTCTGGCCCTGCAGCAGTCTCTGTTCATGGTCTTTGACAAGGAGTCCTGCCATAACTCTGGACTCCTGGATGCACCAGCGCTGCGCCTGAAAGCACACACCCACTCCCATTCCTGGCATAGTGCCTGCAATAGAAGCTGCAACCAGTTATGGGATGTATTTCCACCTCTTGGGTTTAAGTAGAGCCGATTTCCTGCCCTTTTTCATGATTGGCCAGTTTTGAAAAGGCTAAGCTATGGGCAAACCTGCTTTCTTAAGGTTGGCATTGTTTAAAGGAATATAACACTGGGCACATTGAGTTAGCTGGCCTACACATTGCTTACACCTCCTAAGCTGGCCTGTGCAATGCTTAGCGTTGCTACATTTGACTTTGCATTATATTTCCTTTTTGGCACTGATTTATTATTCATTACATCTTATATGTATGCCTGGTATCCATGATTCATGTGTACGTACATTGTATGGGGTCCTTGTGTTTTATTGGGAACTTCAACACTCTATTAAAATTACACCTGACATCTGGGCTTAAAGCTGTACTCCAGTTCACATATTTATGTTATGTAGTGGGTTATGGAACATATGTCTGTATACTGATTCCTTCCACAGGTTCAGTTTGATTTTACTATAGTGAAGACCTGTTTGCTGATACCTCATTCTTCTGTACTTCTGTGATGGCTTGCTGGTTAACTACTGTGACTATAGTGTATAAGGTCCTGGGTTCAAGACCTGAAAGGCTGTTTTCTTGTTGACGGGCAGAAAAAGGGCCATTGGATACAAAGTGATTAAGGCAGTTTTGAGCATTTGTAAGCAGGTTTACGTGGGTTTGCATGAAGGTAAGCAATGCTAACCTCCAGTTACATATGCTTACAGAGTTAGCTTCAAAATTGCTTAACCTGTGTGCATATTGCTTAACCCCATGTGAATGGGCTTAAACTCGCTTACTAGTGCTTAAATATGCTTACTATTAATTATTGGTGCTTAAACCTGCTTACTAGTGCTTTATTCATTGTGACACTGGCACCTCACATATGCATTTACTCCAGTACTCCAGTTCACAAATATATGTTATTTAGTGGGCTAGACAGAGGGACTGAGCTAGGAAAGATGTGCAGCAGGTAAAGGTGATAAAGTATAATGAAGGAAACATACTTACAAGCGAGGAGAGTGTGTTAAGCAGATGGAAAGAGTACTTTGAGGGGTTGATGAATGAAGAGAATTAGAGGGAGAGAAGGTTGGATGATGTGGGGATAGTGAATCATGAAGTGCAATGGATTAACAAGGAGGAAGTAAGGATAGCTATGAAGAGGATGAAGAATGGAAAGGCTGTTGATCCAGATGACATACCTGTGGAAGCATGAAGGTGTTTAGGTGAAATGGCAGTGGAGTTTTTAACCAGATTGTTTAATGAAATTTTGGAAAGTGAGAGGATGCCTGAAGAATGGAGAAAAAGTGTTTTGGTACTGATTATTAAGAATAAGGGTGATATGCAGAGCGTTAGTAACTACAGAGGTATTAAATTGATCAGTCACAGCATGAAGTTATGGGAAAGAGTAGTGGAAGCTAGGTTAAGAAGGGACGTGATGATGATGATTAGTGATGAGCAGTATGTTTTCATGCCAGGAAAGAGCACTATAGATGAGATGTTTACTCTGAGAGTGTTGATGGAGAAGTACAGATAAGGTCAGAAGGAGTGGCATTGTGCTTTTGTAGACTTAGAGAAAGCATATGACAAGATGCCTAGAGTGGAGTTGTGGTATTGTATGAGGAAGTCGGGAGTGTCAGAGAAGTATGGAAGAGTGGTACAGGATATGTACGAGGGTAGTGTGACAGTGGTGAGGTCTGCGGTGGGAGTCACAAATGCATTTATGGTGGATGTGGAATTACATCAAGGATAAGCTCTGAGCCCTTTCTTATTTGCAGTGGTGATGAACAGGTTGACAGACGAGATCAGACAGGAGTCCCCGTGGATTATGATGTTTACAGATGACATTCTGATCTGTAGTGAGAGTAGGGAACAGGTGGAGCAGACCCTGGAGAGAGATGGAGATATGTTCTAGAGAGAAGAGGAATGAAGGTTAGCAGGACTAAGACAGAATATATGTGTGTGAATGAGAGGGAGGATAGAAGAATGCTGAGGATGCAAGGAGTAGAGGTGGCAAAGGTGGATGAGTTTAAATACTTGAGATCAATAGTTCAGAGTATTGGTGAGTGTGGAAGAGTGGTGAAGAAGAGAGTACAGGCAGGATGGAGTGGGTGGAGTAGAGTGTCAGGAGTGATTTGTGACAGACGAGTACCAGTATGAGTGAAAGAAAAGGTCTACAAGAGGGTAGTGAGACCAGCTATGTTATATGAGTTGGAGACAGTGGCATTGAAAAAAAGGCAGGAGTTAGAGCTGAATGTGGCAGAGTTAAAGATGTTAAGATTTGCACTGGGTGTGACGAGGGTGGACAGGATTAGGAATAAGTATATTGGAGGGTCAGCCCAGGTTGGAAGGTTTGGAGACAAAGACAGAGAGGCAAGATTACATTGGTTTGGACATGTGCTGAGGAGGGATGCTGAGTATATTGGGAAAAATATACTAAGGATGAAGCTACCGGGTAACAGGAAAATAGGAAAGCCTAAGATAAGGTTTATGGATGTGGTGAGAGAGGACATGCAGGTGGTTGGTGTGACAGAGCAAGATGGAGAGGACAGGAAGAAATGGAAACAGATGATCCACTCTGGTGACCCCTAACAGGAACAGCTGGAAGATAATGAGTGGGTTATGCAACAAATATATTGGTCATAACATGCTTTGCCATGGAAAATGGAATGCTGTGGGACTGGAACTGGGAATGCCTGCTCGTAAGGCGAATGTTCTGCCCACTACACTATTGCTATGCTGCTTCATTCGCATATATCTTCCTAGTTATCCTCTTCAGCCATTTAAGCTGCATTAACCGTAACTAAGTGATGGGCACACCCACACACCTAAGGTTAGCTTTCATCAAATTTAAAAAAAAAATAAAGAAATGCAGGTTTGTTCATTTTATTTGTATTTACTTGCTGTTGTACACCAGGGGAATGTTGGTGGGGATATGCGGACACCTATGAGCGGTCTTTCTCATTTCTTGGGTCTTTCTGCTGTTCTTCATTGTGGGGGCATGTATATTCTGAGAGATCTTCTCTCAGACACCCCCCCCCTGGCACTCTTACATGCTCCATGTAAGATTAGTAGCTCAGGCAGAGTGCCTCATTAATATGCATGGCACACTGCCGTCTTGTTCCTAAACGGCCGCTTCCGTGCAGGACTAAGCTAGTCCTGCATGGAAGATTAGTAAATCCAGGGGAGGGTCTATATGAAGGTATGACATCATTTTAGTGCTGCAAGGTATACGTGTGCCTTTACATTGATGGAAAGAGTACTGTGATCTCTTGTCACAAATTCTTGCATGAAGGTAGGTGTTGCATAATGCAGTTATCCCTGTGAGTGTAAAAGAACAGACATGAACAATGCACAAATAATACTGGATTCAAACTTATGGTCTATCAATCTCACAAGCTAAAGAACATGGTATCATTTCCTGACACCACAGGAGAAGGCTTGCTATAGGTTTAAGATAAATCACATTTCAGCAAATAGCCTCATCAATGTTTAGCAAAGCAATTGTCTTGACAGAAGGTAGTGAAAGAAGCTATACATTAGATATGTGGGAGACACCCTTCTTATCTACGTGCATATTCATGCATACACTGGCACAACTGAGTGTATGGATTAATGTCTGGGGTTGAACTGACTGACTAAGATATCTAGCCAGAGGACATTGCATAAATTGCAAGATCCACAAGAGACTTGTATCTACAAGTGTGAGACAGTGCACATTTGAACCAATGACATCACCATTGGTTTGCTAGGGTGTTGCGTATGCTAAAAGTAACTGAATGTGGTGAGAAACCACACTCCGACTGTAAAGCTACACATCATATATTTAGGTGAGGCTACTCCTACCCAGCACAAGAGAGAGAGAGAGAGACACACACACACACGCGCACACACACACACACACACACACACACACACACACACACACACACACACACACACACACACACACACACACACAATAGTTAGTCACTGCTGGATTCAAGCCACCTACTTATCTAGTTACACAATATAGAGAATATAGTAACTGACCCAAGTGCCACAGGAACAGTTTTAATGCAGTTGTGAGATAGCATACATTTGAAAGGTTGACCTCATCAGCATGTAGCAGAACAATTGTCTGTGTTAAAATGGGAAGAAATTGATGGCTGAACCCTCTTCCACTGCACATGTGTCACAGAAGTGGAAGTGCACACATCAGATCTGTTGCTGAAGCCATATCTACCTCCATGAAACACAAACAAAATCACAGTATTTTCACAATGTTTGATTCTGATCACATTCCTCTCTTATTATACAATCTAGAGTACACAGTTTCAACTGCAAGCATCACTGGAGAAGTCTGATTACAACAGTGAGATAGTGCACATTTGAAAGCATGACCTCATCAGAATGCTGCAGGGAATGTACTGGATAAACATGCAACAAATTGATGGAGGAGGATTATCCTGGTTTAAATGTTTCCCCTGAGTGAAAGCATCAACATCAAATTTTTGGGTGAAGCCTGCCCTACCTAGTGATACAGACAAATACACTCATACCCGTTCCATGATGTTGGATTTGAGCCACTACCAGTCTAGTTATTAAATCTAGAGTACATATAATCAACTTCAAGCAGAATAAGAAAAATCTGAATATAGCAGTGACAGTGAGAAAATGCACATTTGAAAGGATGACCTCATCAGCACACTGCAGAGATGTTTGTGATAAAAGCAGAAGAAATTGATAGAAGGCACCTCTCCCAGTGCAAATGTATCTTATAAGTTGAACTGGATATCAAAGTTCTTTTTTTGAAGCCAATTCCCACTGTTTCCACACTGCTGGATTTGAAACACCTAGTTATGTATCAAACACGTAAATCCACATATATGGAGGTTCTTTCAAAAAACTTACCAAAACACCAGAGGGCTCCAAAACACAAGTCTGCTACAGCTAACAGAGTCTCCACAGCACCCATGATGCATAGCTACACCAGTGTCTCATCCACCAAACCCATAAGGTGCAACACTCAAAAACCAAGTTTTCTTGTCATTGGAGACTCAATAGTGAGACACACAGATGTCCACTCACTAGGTTTGACTAGGAGAAAGTCACAGTCAGCTGCCTTTCTGGTGCTAGGATTTGCCAAATCATGCATAGACTCAGGTCTCTCTGCAACAAGTACCATTATGAATCTGTCATAGTTCATGTTGGTGTGAATGACCTGAGACACACCTCACTGGACTATATGAAGAGAGACATGGTCGAGCTCTCTGAGTATGTGTCCCAGGCAGGTATGTCCCTAGCCTTGAGCAGCATACTACTTTCACCTAGAATGATGACACAGTATAAAGAAAAATAATGATTTAGTTTTTCGTGTCATTCCAAGGGAATCCAGTTCCTGTCTGCCTGGGAAGCCATGGACGGCAAACCTTGTTGCTTTCCAGAGATGGTTTGCACCTGGCAACCCTAGGCTTTCAGCTGCTGGCAAAGACACTTGCCTCCCCATAGTGTCTTTTTTAGGCAAGGTCTTGAAAACAACATTAAGGATGTGAAATTAACCAATGAGAACAAAATACGGGTCATGCGGCTAAATGCTAGCAGCTTAAATAAAAAACTGCACTCCCTGGAAGCTCTTCTATCACTGGAAGATGTAGCTGTCTTTGCAGTCACAGTAATCTGGTTTAATTCCTCATAGAGTACCCCATCCTTGCAAGGCTACAATGCCTTCTGCACCTTTAGACTGTGAAAGGAATACGTGAAAACCAAAGGAGGCAGTGTTTCAGTCTATCACGTCTAGTTAGACTGGACAACTCCATGGAATGACTCCAGGTCCAGGTTACAGTGGATAAGACCCCATTCAAGTCCTAGCCAGTTATAGATCCCACTCCATGGGTCATGACACCCATGAAGCCTACTTAACTAAACTGAAGACAATCCAAATTTTACCAAACATACCAGTTATTGGGGATTTCAGTTATCCCACCATCAACTGGGAAACCTACTCTAGCCCAAACTCACTAGCACAAAAGTTCCTTGACTTTGTGACTTCAAATGCCCTGGAGACAATTGTCCATGGTCTGACAAGAGGAACAAATATTCTAGATCTGGTCCTCACCAACATGCCAAATAGGTGCACTGCTGCAACAGTTTGACCCTCATTAGTTAAAACTGACCACAAATTCAAAATGACACTATCACCAGAACTCACAAAGAGTGAAATCAGACTAAAAAACTTCACAAAGACAAACTATATCCTCCTAGGTCAAGTTTCTAATGCATTCCAAGCCCTACCTCAAGCTGAAAGTGGTGACTACGCAGAAGGTTACACTAAAGCCCAGTACAATCACTTGCATAAGTGTATAAACTTGGCTGTGTCAGATAGAATCAAAATTAGACTCCCAGTAAAATTAAGCTGCCATGTTGGAATTCCAGCATCAACAAACTCTACAATAAATGCAAAAATTTTGCTGTTCAAGAAAACAAAGACAAGGACCCAACAATGGAAAAGCACCCTTTTCGGCCTTAACAAGCAAATATGACAGTTTGTCAAATTGTCCAAGAGTTCCTTTTTAGAGAAACCTAGCAAGTACTGCCACAGATAACCATAAGGCCTTTTAAAGCTATGTATGTAACCTAAAGGGTAGGGCCCAAGCATGTGCAGAACTTGTGGCCAATGGTATCACATAAACAAACTGACCCCAAAGAGATAGCAAACCTGCTAGCAGATGGGTTTGGCAAAAATTTTATTCCAATATCCACTACTAACTTCCGACAAACTGTCCCCAAAACTCCCCCTCCCCCTTACATATCTGAAAAGCAGGTCCTCAAAGCCCTGTCCAAGGCAAGGAATACAGCATTTATGGGACCAGATGACATCCCAGGCTGTCTTCTAAATAGGCTAAAACATGAACTAGCATCATCACTAAGTACCCTTTTCAATCATACCCTAACAACAGGGTTTTTTCATGTGGAATGGAGAACAGCTACAGTTATTCCCCTCCCCAAAGGTGGCCTAGCAATAGACATGGGGAATTGCAGACTCATAAGACTGGCCAGCCTCATCTGTAAGTTCATGGAATGTATCATTATGGACCTCATAAATAAAGATATAGGTGACCTCCAAACCCTGGACCCTACCCAATTCGGCTTCATGAAGGGCAGATCCTGCCTGTTAAATCTGGTAGATTTCTTTGAAAGTGTGACTAAGGTGATTGGTCAGGGCAAGTCTGTGCACACATCATACATCAACTTGTCAAAGGCTTTAGACACAATACCACATTTAGGCATTACTGATAAACTTAGCAAACTGAATGTAAACACCTTCATTGTAAGATGGGTTGCCAACTGTCTCACAAACTGGACACACACTATCAAAGTGGGTGACTCCACATCAGCTGGCATGCCTGTTATTAGTGGGGTGCCACAAGGATCAGTGATGGGCCCCCCCTACTGTTTAGTACATACTTCTCAGACGTTCAGGTCAAAACTGAAGGGTTGTGGCTGACCAAGTTTGCAGACAACTGCAAACTAGGTGCAATCATTGAATCCCCAAATTATGTCAATGTACTTCAGGATGGTCTCACACAGACCAATGACTGGTGTATTAGTCACGGTCTCAAACTGAATGCAAAGAAATGCATCATCATTCCCTTTGGCACAAAACAATGTCTCCTCATGCTATCAAGTCAATAACAATACCCTAAGTGCCCATGAGATGGTAAGGGAGATCACAGGTTGACCGCAACCTTAACTTCGACCACCACATGTCTACTGTTGTAAGGAATGCTTTCCACATAGCTCACTATAGTAAAGGCATTGTTTCAAGAGCAAATGAAGTTATAACCCCCCCTGTACTCGGCACGTAAATGGTCCATAATTGAATATAACCCCCATTCGGTATGTACTGAACTAAGCATCTACAGCAATTAGAGAGACCTCAGAGGTTCCTAACAAAGAAGGTCAAGGGCCTCCAGCATGTGCCTTACATGGACTGTTAAAATCCCTGTCACTATACTCTGTATTGTATAGACGTCTTAGGGGACACTTATGCCTGGCCTACAGAGCAACCCAAGACCCAAACCTAATGAACTTACTGCATATCTGTAAATAAAATGGGTCTATGGCTACCCATTCCAGGGCTTGGATTTGGCCTGTGACTTAAATAGGACATGCTGGAGGGACAGATTTATCTCCCAGCGACTGCCACATCTTTGGAACAGGCTACCAGTCCATGTGAAACAGCACCTCTATGACACTGTTCAAAAGGAACCTAGATGAGTGGATGGGGCACCATAAATTCTTACTGTGGATAGTGCCCACAACCCTCCTGGACATGGCCAATCATCACTAAATGCAACCTTGGGTATTGATTGATACCTCCATGGTATTACATTGAATTGAAACAGCTAGGCTTAAAATGACCTCCGAGTTAATAGCCTAGCAATTTCCTATGATCCTATGATCTCATGAAATATACTGCAGAATGTTCTGTATCAACCACAGGCACCACAGGAGAAGTCTGCTTACAATAGTAAGATAGCTGACATTTGAAAGGATGACTTCATCAGTGTGTTGCAGAGAAGACATTTTGCCTAAAAATGGCAGAAATTGATGGGGAGCCCTCTTCCATTTTAAATGTTTCTCCTGAGAGGACATGTCCACATCAGATGTGTGAGTGAAGTCAGCCCTACAAATTCTATGGACACACACAAACACACACACTTATGACAGTCAGTCAATGCTGTAGTCAAACACCTACCTAAGTACATATCAACTACAAACACCACAGGAGAAGTATGACTTCAAATGTGGAATACTGCACATTTGTAAGAATTACCTTATCAATGTTTAACATAGAAGCTAATGTGTATCACAGGTTTGGGTGAAAAGTGATTTGCCTTGACAAGCAGAAGTAACAGCAATGTGTTGATCACAAGTAATCACTTACTCTTCAAACAACTTGTCTATTTTGTCATTCATGTACATTGTGATAGTGTGAGTGACATTCTGCTGTTTTGCAGTATGGCATATTGATAACACTCACTTATAAAACAGCAGATTTACAAACAAGCATTTCTGAGTGTTCATCTCGGGAAGATTGTATGCAAATAATAATCATTTGTTGTGTAATTCCTTATGCTTGGAAAATATGCAGTGTAAATTACAAACATATGTCAAAGATATGAAATTACACTACTTAATAACACTCAAGTACATGTGCAAAACACCCACATCATTGTACAACATTTGCAAGTCTTACGTGTTGGAATGCATTTATAGTTACATAATGAAGTGTCTAGACTGCATCACAGTTAACTCATCATATCCTGAGTACAACAGTATATTACAACACATAGATATTATACAAGCCACTCACATAGCTTTCTTTTTATCAAAATCATGTCCTGAAATGCAATGCTGACAAGCTCATTTGTGCAACTGATGGCAATTATTAGCACAAGTGTGATTATATTTTGAGGTTTTCAACTTAAAATGGGAACAATAGTCTACTGTGCTCCTTAACAACATTCATGTAAATACACATGCAAGCACTTCTGATTCATATCTAGTTCAGAATATATGTGGGTTATGCTTATGTGCCATGTATCAAGATTTAAAAAAACACCATGATAATTGCAGTAAAGTTCTCATTATATGGATAATACAGGTGCATGGCTGGACAGCCCTCTGTCTGGTGACTGTCCATGTATTCAAGTATGTTGTTCTGCTTCTTAGGAAAATGTATATGTTTGTATGACATCACTGAGTAATACAGTCACTACTTGATAACATACATGTAGGTGTCATGAATAAAAGACTTCAGAGAATGGATGGAAATGCAACTAAATTTGCCTGATACTGTTCCTGTATAGCAGAAATATTGTTCAGATGTGCAGAATGTGCTATACATCTTTACACATAAAGCCCTAATTGCACCAAATGTCTTGAACTTATTTCTGGGAGGGTATGATCATTTTTGGCAGATTTTGAAACACATAAGGTACCAAAATTGTTAATGTTGGTAAAATCTTGGATGTATGCATGAATCCATAGCTCAATGATTAATGAGAAATTACAATGTTCAATGAGTGTAGACCTGATGCTGCATATTGGCACCTGACAAACCACATAGACAGTCTACAGACATGATCTGTAGCTGACCAAAACACTAAGGAAGGCAAATGTCAGGTGCCAAATTACAGACATTTGAAGAGACAATGGAAACACTATGAAGTTAAGAAGTTTGTGTTCAGCATACTTCTTTACAGTTGATACAATTACAACATCCAATACAGTGTACATTCAGCTTTGCAACCTGCTCAGCATAAAATAACTTACTCCTCATAATGCTACCAGTCTGTGTTTCTATAGTACAGCGAGGCTAAGCAGATTAGTACAAGGGGCAGCACACTACTGTGACAGAAGGCAAAACTTACCATTTTTGCCAAAAAAACATGAACTGCCATGTACAGTGACTTATAATTGCAGCTGCATATGAGGCACTGAGCAGATGCTGAGGACAAAGAGTGATGAGACAGAAGGGGAGGGTAGAGAGAGATAAGGAGAGAAAAATAAAAACTATTTTGTTTATTGCCCAGTTCTAGCCATATTTGTGTTGTGTTACTCTTATTTTTGTCATCATAATAATTCTGCCATTTTGCCAATATGGTGAAACAGGGGTAGGACAGAAGAAACATGTTTAAGACATAAGTAGGATAATAGTGGATTGATGACATATGTAACCAACAGTTACACACACATTATTAATATGTAAAAATAAATAATAATTGAGATACTTCTGGATTTGAAACCTTGACACTGAAAAGAAAGGCAGTCTACAGCCCCAATAATTATTTCAGCCTACCAGATGGAAAGTCATACTTTACAAATTTAAAATCACACACTTGAAGGGACAGTGAGAAAAGATTGAAGCAAGGGAGAATTTAGACATAACGCTTAATCACAAAAATGACTTTCATAATGCCCCATAATATGTACATTACATCCAGTAGCATAATAGTAACTGTGCATCATTTTGCTATGACTCCCTTTTTTGTAGTGCAGTGAGATTAAGCACAGTAGCACAAAGGGCAGCAGACTAATGTGGCTGAAGGCAAAAGTTTACCAGTTTTGGCCATAAGATATGAACTTCCATTTATTGTCAATATTTCTGCTTGGTGCCAGATATTGTGCAAATGTTGTGGGCAAAGAATGATGAGACAAGGGGGGGGGCTGAAAGAGAAATATTGTGAGACAGGGATAGAGGCATAAGAAGCATTTTGCTTATGGGCCATTTCTGGTTATCTTTGTAGACTGTTACTCTTAGGCTTGTCATCCTAATTTTTTCATGTTCTGTACAATACAGTGTTTTCAATCTGGAGCCAGCAGGGGTAAGAGAGTAGAAACATGATTAAGACAAAAGCAGGATAATAGTGGGTTAATGACATATGTAATCAACAGTTACACACACAGTATTAATATGAAAAAAAGTTAAATAATGCTTGAGACACTTTTGGATTTTACTTCCTGACACTATGATAAAAATAGTCTACAGACTTAAGCATTATCTCAACACACCACATAGGAACTCATAATTCACAATATTCAAATCACACATTTGTAGAGACAGTGACAATAGATTGAAGCAGGAGAGAATTTAGGCATCAGCCTTCATTACAGTATGAACAAGTGGGACATCCCATTAGATCTACACTATATACAACAGCTTAATAAACATCTAAGATGAGCTGTTTCACAATAGTGCTATCAGTCTTTATTTCCATAGTGCAGTGATGGCAAGCACATTTGCAGGAAGATAACTGCACTAGTGTGATCAAAGGTTAAAATCTTTAGTTTTGCCATAGGATGTGAAATGCCATTTATCATTATTCAGCATAGCTGCATGATGGAAAGCTTCTCACAAATGCTTAGGACAAAAATTGAAGGATTTTTTGGGCCATCTCTGGCATTGTGTATTGTGTGTGATTCTATTTTTAACCAGATTAAGCATGTGAAAAAAGGGTAGAGAGGAGAGTGGTAAAATGGGATCAAGGAGAGGCTAAGAAACATGGAAAACAAATAGCAGGATGGTGCTGGTTGACCACCATAACCCTCAATTTCATCAAAAATAAGTGCATACTTGTAGCAAGAATCTCAATAATTTAGACAATCACCACATCAGGACAGAGTGGCAAATACTGAATACTGTTGTGTGGCTAATTGGACCAAATCATGTGTGTCATGCATATACATAGGCAAAGTGGAGAGTTGTGTATAGGGCATAATTATTTGTGGGACAGGTGTCCATTTTTTGTTACAGTGAGAAGACTGATAGTGGAAGTGTTTAGAAATAAGAGGGTAAGTTAGGTTGGGTAGATGAGGTAGCAGATACAGATATGCAGCACATATAAGATAGACAAGGATGCTGATGGACACAAAAAGTTGGAGGTCACCATGACTGGGAATAGGTAGGGGACATCAGATGTGCATCTTTGTCCAGCATGAGAACAGTGAGACTCTAGTCCTCACTTTCATAACTGTCATCATTGCTTCCTGTCTCCTGTTACAGATCACTAGGTCAGTGCTGGATGGGGCACTGACTTAGCTACTCAACACAGGATATTTTCTACCCTACTGATTCAGGTGCCAAAGCCCATCTCCATGATGTCCTCCACCAGCCCTGTCAGCCCCTGATGGGTGACAGAAATGACACTGCCACTAGTACTACACCCAAAGAGTACCATTTACCAGCAGCCAGGATAGAGCTGCCTGACATGGCTGGAGAAGGTAGTGCAGGAAATGTGGAAGCAATGCTAACCCAAATGTTCTGGGTGTCCGTGCTGCCTGTGGAGGTGCCATTACAGCTTCCTGTGGAGATACGGTGGGATGATCCCCAGTGTTCATGGTTCATAGGTTCATAGATTAGTACTAAGCTAACTGCCTTGCAAGCCATTTTAAGCCTAACCAATTGTCCCTTGTGAGACCCAAACCCTGCACCTTGTGTTTGTAAGGCAAACACCTTAACCATTACGCCACCCTCCCAACCCCCATGTTGGTCTAGTCCCTGTGCTGATGGTTATTTGTTTTGCAGCAGCAATGTGTCCATATAGAAAAAAAGAGAGAGACCTGTAGGGTTGGGGAGAGAAGCACATAGAATAACATTATTGCCATGTCAGATTAATATTTCAAAATTTAAACAAATATAACAAATAACTGTGTTAACCTTTGCACATCCAGATATGATGTGAAGACATTAATATGCCATAAAATACATTAATGTCAATGTTATTATAAACAATATGGAAACAGGTGATGATGGCATATCTTACACACACACACACACATATATATATATATATATATATATATATATATATATATAGAGAGAGAGAGAGAGAGAGATCGAGAAATATCCCAAGTAAATACATTCTGTTAAAAAAAATTAAATGTTTAATGTTATTTAATATTGCAGAAAATAGTTATTAGATACTATCTAGTAATAAAGGCTAAGTAGCACTGCTGGGAACGGAAGCCACACACAGCTAAATTGATTTACACATTGTCTAATTCAATGATCAGGGGCTATTGGAGCAGGCATGCATGTTTGATATAAATGTTAGATATGCCTACTAAGTGGTGTGTGTGTGTGTGTGTGTGTGTGTGTGTGTGTGTGTGTGTGTGTGTGTGTGTGTGTGTGTGTGTGTGTGTCTCAAGCTTGTATAGACTGATACCCTGAAATTTAGTAAGATTAACTACATTATAGCTGTACTATGATCATATTTGCATTTATACCTGATCCATACTTATCCTTTGCCTCTCTTAGGTGTACCAATCTTTTCTGATGTACCTCCCTATTCTTTGCAATGACCTCAGCAGCTGTACATAACAGGAAATAAAGGAACAAGAAGCATGATGGATAATTGTATTGCCTGACCAATGCATGGTATATTACTGTCTGCTGATGGGTCAATATACTTACAGAAGGGGCGTTTGTATTCTTAAATTCTGCTTCCCATCTCTTCAGGAGGTCCTGCGTGCACCTTTTTATGTCACTATAATGCTGATGACAGTGTTTCACAGTGTGTAGAATGCCAGTTATACTGTAGACAGTTTTTGTGAAGCCATTCCAAGCCTCAACCATGTACTGAGACCTGTTATAGTTTTCCTGCAGAAGTCTATGACTTTAGCACTTTACAAGGAGGATCACAAAGATCATAGACTCCACTTCACATCACTTTTGGCTCTAAACGGAGGACTACCCTTCACCTTCTCCTGCCATGTCTTATAAAGCATACATAGAACTATGACAGTGAATTGGCACTCATTTCAGATCTCACATATATCAGCCTCTGCAAAGTGATGTACAGTGCTGCCAGCTGCATTTGTACAAGAGAAATCACAGAAATTACCTGGCAGAAAAAAGGGGATCTGATTCCTTCAAAATACACTGGAGGTATGATATATGGCAGTGAGACTTGGCCATGTGTGTTGCTCACTGTATTTACACATGTTCTATTGTTAAATCATCAAATGGTCAAGGATGATGATAACTGCAATGCATTTCCAAAGAAATATTATCACCTCTATACATGTTCTATGTTATGGTAGATGGTAATCATTCATACTTTCTTCTGGCAAAGATAACATGACATGACATCAACTCTGATTCTGGTTATAGTTGGTGTTGTTTAGAGATAAAATGCTATAAATTAAAATGTAATGGGTTGCTGGGACATACAAACTACAAACATTAAATAATACCACCTGGAGAATTGAACCCATGACTAAAGAGAAGGTTATATTGCTAAGTGTTGTTTATTAACTGTTAATGCCACAGAACAAATTAGCATTTTGAACTTGTAAGTTGAGGTGTAACAATTGCAACATCAGTGGAAATATAATTATGGCATGACTCAGTGTGCTTGACTTTCACTTGTTATGTGTAAAATCCAGTATTTATTTACGTAAATCAATTTCATATACATTAAATTGGATGTTCTGAGTAAAACATGTTGGAGTAGGTGTCGTACATACTTTACATTACATACTGTCCTACATACTTAATAATTATATGTGATGAGTCATGCTATAAACAAATAACTGTTGTGCAGATTATACTTAAGCAAATGTAGTTTAAATTAACTGTCCTCATTGTTATGCTTAACATACATTACATAGATTATAGTTTATTTATTTAGGAATCATTATACAGAGTTGTATTGAACATTAATTCATGTTAGATTCTTAGTAAAATTTTGTGACACTACTTATTCTGACCTCCTCATTAAAATTATCTGTGAGCTGAGTGTCCTCTGGGCATTACAGCCACTGTTTTTCCAAACTTACTGCATTAACACCATGAGCAACAGAGACAGGGAAATGATAACTATATTTTCTTCACTCAGTACTGTCCAGATTGCTGATAGAACTGCGATGGCAATGGTCTTCATTTGTACTACTGACTATGGACCAAATTACAGTTTTAAGGTTTTGCTTTCAGATGTGAACTGTTGCGGACTGACATTGACCACAGACACTTATCAAGGTACAATGCCAAGAAGCATAAAAAAGGTAAACAGTAAAACAGAATCCAAACAAAGGGTATATCTAGCAATGAACCCAGCACGTTTAGCATTATTGTGACACATTAAATGCTTTAAAAGTGTTTGTCATGTGATAACTTGCATTATTGTTCTAAATTACCAATCCTTCAGGTAATGACAATTTTTGAAAAAGAGGTCACACAAGAGATCACATAAGATGATGGCAGTGATGAAGAGACACAGTCTGTGGGTTGCAGAGGGTGATTATGACACTGAGGTTGTGGTTCTCACATCCCCTGCCTAGAGTTTGGGCAAAGCCTGTGTGCCTACACATACCCATGACACAGAGTCATTTGAGACAGGATAAGTGTTGAGGGTGACATGGTTGATGAGAGTAATATGGTTACTGCAGTTCCAGAACTGCCAGAGTCACCCCCTAGCCATTGTAAGGGTGAAGTACCACAAAGGGGAATCCGTATAGATGCACAGGGGAGTCCTGCTTTCCACTCTCCTCTGTACTGTTGTGTCAGTGGTTGCCATAGAAAAATGTGTAGGGCCATCACAGAGGCATGCACACATTCCACCTGAGCCTAGGAAAAGATAGAGTACTGCATGTTGTACATTCTGACATGTGAGTCTGTCTGAATTGTGTGGGTGACTTCTTAGATCAGTTGAATGACACACTGGATTATGCAGTGTCTGTATTTAGAACATCTGTTGGTGGAGGTCAGCATCCATGTGGCCAGGGAGCTGCTACACTCTCAGGTGTTAACTGACATGGCCGAGGCAGATCGCACTCTCATCGTGACACTACTTCCACTTCTCAATCCCCAAGACCACATGGTCATGGTCATGGATGTAGTCATGATGAGAGTTCATCAAGCAGATGTTCTTCACATTCAGATAGCACCTCAAATTCTAGCCATTGTCATAGAATTAGCAGAACAGCTCGTGGCAGAGATAGTTCTCATGCTGGAAGTAGCAGTGGTGAATGGAATCCTCTACAATGTATGACTCATACCTCTCCAGGATTCCAGGGCATAATGCTAGCACAAGTGCTTTGAATGCAGTCCTGCAGACACATCCATGGCAAAAATCATCTTGATCATACCACCACACACACACACACACACACGCGCGCACACACACACACACACACACACACACACACACACACACACACACACACACACACACACACACACACACATAAATATTGCTATTGAATTACTTATAACAGTAGCTGCTAGCCTTAACATTGCATTTAGAAATTGGTGTAGTATTCCTGAGGTTGAGGCTTGTGAAACCTCTAATATATTCCCTGTGGTTGTCTGAAAAGTACCCATAGATAATATATTTAATGCTGCAAATATCTTGGTTAGCACTGGGATGGGATTCCCATGATTTTCCTAGGGCCTCAGGTGAGGGCAGTAGAGGTTACATATTTCCTCTAAGGCATCCTTGCTCATCTTGTAATGCTCTACAATTTCTGTATCATGAAGTCTTTGATAAGTCAAACATGGTCTAAGCACTCTTCTCCTTCTAAGCCAAAGTCTGGCAGTGCCAGCATATTATATTAAAGAATGCTGCCTATACAGGTTAATGAATGCATTTTAAGTGTGTTCATAGCTGCATTCCAAAGAGTATTGGAACTGAGGCAAAAAGGGATTGAAGATTGTACATGCGTATTTTGTATGTTCCTGAATCACTTTGTCATGTTGAATTACTTCATTAGCATGTGTTTCACTTACTTATGCCTTCATTAGCATATTCTGCCACTTACCCTTGCTTTGAAACTGGGTGTGCAGAGCACACACTTCATGTGTAATGCTCACACCCACATAGTGTGAAGTGTAGGTGATCATGAATCCAGGCCATAAGCTTTGTCAGTAAATACACCTTCCTTAGTTTGTTTGTCTTTTCGACTTTTCTTGGTTAGGGGTTGCCACAGTGGAACTCCGGTCCGCTAATGATTGGCATTATATTTTTTATGGTGCTGAGTTGCCAGCCCAATGCCCAACCTTCAGCGAAGGCACGCCCATTTAAGCATGTCTTTTATATAAAATGAGATAATATTCTGGACTATTAATCAATTATAGTACCTCGAGTATTTACTCTTGCAGAAACTTAAAAATAAAAGTAAAACCCCTTGGAAACAAGCTCTGGTATGAAAGTTTAGCATACAAACAGTAAGAATACACGTCTTATTTTGACTCTATATACTCAGACAGAGGCCACACAGATTTAAACATGTAGCATCACATAACATATTAATATTAAATAAATACTTCATAATTCCCAAAGCAAATCCTTCACAATTATTTATTTAAACAAATGAATTTGCAGGGCGGAATAAATTAAATTATTTAAATACCCCCAATTAAAAGCATTACACCCTCACAAACTCCACTTGAGTACCTTGTTCCCCATTGGCCCTTTTTTTCAATTATAAAGGAATTCCCAGTACTATTCTAGCATGTCCAAAGGTCAGTTGTCAATCTCCTCTCCAGTCCAGCTGGTGAATCTGGGAATCTTGAGGCAATGTTACAACTGCCTCATGTACACAGACAACCCTCTCCTCCTCCCAACAAATTCCAGCACATGTGAGAGATGCAACCATATAGCCAAACTGGAGACTAAGCTCTCTCAACTCAGTACTGGCGTAACCAGTCAGGAGGAAAAGGAAACCACACTCACTACAATTCCAGTCTCACATAGACCTACCACGACACCAAACCAAACACATAAACACACAAAAACATACTCTGAGGCTCTAAATAAAAATCTGCTTAAGCAGCAGAGACCTCCAAAGCAGACACCCAAGCAACCGCTACCCCAAAACAAAACACGTGCAACACATAGCTCACAAAGCCAGTGTGCCGAACAGTCACAGCCCTTAAGGCTAAACAACACACCTGATACACTTGTAATAGGTGAATCTATCATCAGGCACACTGACGTCCTGCTCACCAGGCTGAACAAGGAGAAGGTCACGGTGAGCTGCCTGTCGGGCGCTAGGATCCGCCACATAACACAAGCACTCAGGTCACTCCAAGGCAAGTACAAATATGACTCAGTCATTGTCCATGCTGGTGTGAATGACCTGAGATGTACCTCCCTGGACTACATGAAAAGAGACATAGAGGAGCTCTCTGAGCATGTAGCCCAGGCCGGTATGACCCTGACCTTGAGTAGCATCTTACCTTCACCAAGAATGATGCCACAATATGAAGACAAGATGATCAATTTCAACAATTGGCTTAAGTATTGGTGTCATTCAAAGGGGATCCAATGCCTGTCAGCCTGGGATGACATGCTGGACAAGCCACGATGCTCCGCTAGGGACGGCTTGCACCTATCACCCATGGGCTTTTGGATATTGGCAAAGGCTCTTGCTACCCCATAGTGACTTTTTTAGGCAAGGCTCAAAAGACAAACCCACCTCCATAGGTATCACAAGGGATAAGAAACTAAGAGTAATGCTACTCAATGCCAGAAGTCTAAACCTCAAGATGCATGCACTCGAAACTCTCCTTAGCATGGAGAACATCGATATCTGTGCAGTAACAGAAACATGGTTCAAGGCTCCCAAGAGCACCTCAGCACTACCAGGTTATACCTCATACCTTGCTTTTCCGGTCCCAAAACTTGGACCGAACCACAAAAGGAGGGGGAGTATCAATATTTATCAAAGATACCCACACCTCCAGGTTGGTGGCACAGCACAAAGCATCAGAGACTATCCATGTGTAACTAACAGTGGGTAAAACTGCCTTCCAGTTTATAGCCTGCTACAGACCACCCTCCCAAACCCAGGAACTCCACTCGGCCTTCCTGAGAACACTGGAAAATATGAAGGTCTCTCCAAACACCATTATATTGGGCGACTTCAACTACCCAAACATAGACTGGGAGCATTACTCTAGCTCCAACACCCTAGCCTAAAGGTTCCTAGAATTTATAAACTCAAATGCTATGGAACAACTTGGTACCACTCCCACAAGAGGGGAAAACATACTGGACCTGATCATCACCAACATGGGGACTCTATGCTCCAGACCAGAAGTGTATCCCTCACTGGTAAGATCAGACCATAAACTAATCTCACTGGATATTCACATCCCGACCCCACCCCCTGCCCAGAAAACCACAATGAAAAACTTCTTTAAAGCAAATTTTACACTCCTCAAAACCAAGGTGGAATCCTTGAAAGCCCCTGGGCCTGTGGAAAATACGGCCCAGACCGCAGAATCCTTTATAAATGCATTCTATGAACACCTTCAGGAATGCATGGATCATGCAATCCCAAATAAAACCAAGACCCAATCCTCCAAAGGCAGACATCCTGTCTGGTGGACCCTAGCCATAAACAAACTATACAATAGAAGGAGGAAGCTACTACATGATAGAGCAAAATCCCAAAAAGGGAAGGCATCTCTGATCAGTATTAGCAAAAAACTACGGGCACTCATAAAATCATCTAAGGCCAGCTTCGAGAGACAAATTGCACAGGACACTAAGGATAATCACAAGGCTTTCTTTAGTTATGTTAGGAACCTGGCTGGGAATTCCCAGATATGCTCAGAATTAGTCCAAAATGACAAAAAATAGACCGAACCCACAGACATTGCCAACATCCTAGCTGACAGGTTCAGCGCAAAACCCCCCTCCCCACCAAAAGAGCAAATATCTATCCCAGCAGAGTGCTGCCCCCCTGACATCTCAGATGCTCAGGTAAGAGCCGCCCTCTCCAAAGCAAAAAACACAGCATCAATGGGACCAGACGGTGTCCCAGGCTGCATCCTACATGAACTCCAAGAAGAGCTAAACCCAAACATAAAACTACTGTTCAATCTCAGCCTTACTACAGGATATGTACCCAAAGAGTGGTGTACAGTAACGGTGGTCCCTCTCCACAAAGGTGGTGCCTCAACGGATCCTGGAAACTATCGCCCCATAAGCCTGACTAGCTTGGTCTGCAAAGCTATGGAAAGGATCAACATTGACCTTATAAATAAAGATATTGGGGACCTACAGACACTGGATCTTACCCAGTTCATCTTTGTTAAGGGCAGATCCTGCCTCTTAAACCTGGTCGATTTCTTTGAAACAGTCACCAAGGCCATTGACGAGGGGAAGGTGGTCCACACAGCCTACCTGGACCTTGCAAAAGCCTTCGATACAATACCCCACTCGGGCATTAGAGATAAGCTCACCAGCTTAAATATAAACCCCTATGTCACTAGATGGGCTGCAAACTGGCTCAAGGACAGAACCCACATGGTTAGAATTGCTGTAGCCATGTCAGACTCCAAACCAGTTACAAGTGGCGTCCCACAAGGCTCAGTCCTGGGACCTTCCTTGTTCGGTATATATTTCTCAGAGGTACAGGCCAACACGGAAGGACTGTGGTTGACCAAGTTCGCAGATGACTGCAAACTGGGTGCCATAATCGACTCTCCAGCCGAAACAAGCATCCTCCAAAAGGGCCTCATAGAAACAGACAACTTGTGCCAGAGCCATGGCCTCAAGCTAAACGCCAAAAAGTGTATAGTCATCCCCTTTGGCAAAAACCAAAGTGCCCACAAATTACCACATAAGTGGTAATCCATTAAGTACGGAAGAAGTAATTAGGGACCTGGGGACCCAAGTTGATAGCAATCTCTCATTTGACATCCACATGGCCAAAGTGGTTAGAAAAACATTTTATATAGCCCACCTAATCATGAAGGGATTCACATCTAGATCAGGGGAGGTCATCATGCCTCTTTACTCATCCCTCATCAGGCCCATAATTGAGTACAATTCCCCTTTTAGGATGTACCTTACCAGACATCTGCAGCAACTGGAAAGACCCCAAAAGTACTTTACCAAGAGGATCAAAGGGCTCAAACAGATGCCATATGCTGCCCGGTTAAAGAAACTCCAGCTCTACCCAGTGGCATACCGCCTGCTCAGAGGCGATCTGTGCCTGACGTATAAAGCCATGTCCAACCTGGAATTAATGAACATGTTGCACCTCAGAAAATCCAAATCCCATCGAGCTATGCGCTCGAGAGATTTGAACCTCAGCACTGAAATAAATAGGACATGATGGAGGGACAGATTCATAACCCAGAGGCTCCCTTCACTCTGGAATAAAATCCCAATCCAGGTTAGGCAGAGTCCCTCATTGACTCTCTTCAAGAGGAATCTTGATGCATGGATGGGGGATTGTAGGTTTACTCCGGGTATCACTTCTGTGTCACTGTTAGACAGAGGCACAGTATACTAACCTCAAAAAAGGGCATAGCAAAATTAATTTAAATTGGGTGGCGAAAGCCAAACACACTCTGGCTAGGCTTCTAAATGCCCTAGGGCAGATAGCCTAGTATGAACCTATGAACCTATGAACCTATGAACTCTTACATACCAATTAAAAGCAATTCTTCACACTGTTTTATTTAGAGAATGGGATAGCCTACTGAAATACATGCCCTATATTTTCTCACATATAGAATAGTAGGATTTTTTTCTCCCATGCTACCTTCTAAACTTTATGCCTATTTTCTTTCTTTTTTTTATGGAACCAATGCAAATGAAATGATGCTATTAACTTTATCAGTCCACAAGCTAATCTTGCCATCTGATAATATGCAGCTATTCCTATTACTTGTTTATAAGCCAATGATTGCATCCTCCAAATAAACACAACTTTTAATATAACTTCCACAAGTTGTCCTCACCAGCTGCTTAAGCCAACAATAAAGATTCTTAACAGGGAGTAAAAACCTTTACAAACTATACTTACTTGCCACATAAATCATTTTTATATGAACCACCAATTACTTCTTGGAAATTAAAAGAAAGACACCTAACAGAGTATAAAAACTACACACACTTAAAACAAAGATTATTTTTACTTATTAGCCATAATCCACCACTAGCAAACCATTCCAAGACACTAAAATATATCCTTACAGGCCACTCAACTATATAAACCAGCCACAGTGACTTGCACACCAGACTGTGATAAATTAAAGCATGTTTCCACTACCCAAGCAATGTTATCTAATGACAACATTATTCTGAGCCATTTAGTGACAGTGCATATATTTGTTTAAAACTTCAGTTTTATTTAACTGCACAAAACAGTTTTCTCATCTGACCACAGCCTCCAGAAAGGCTCACATCATCTGTAATCACAGTAGGTCTCATTTCCATTGTACAAGGCCTTACCACAGGCCTGCAACAAATCATCATAAGAGGCAAAATGAGTAGCTCCATGCATGTATTCATTTCATCTTTATTTATTTTATCTTAACTTGCAACATTTACTGTATATACTGGCAATAATCAATACCTTGTTACTGTATTAAAGCCAACAACCTGTAATGTTGTTTACTATTGCTACAACTTTGTATCTCTATTTATCATGTACATGATGTGGAGCTTTTCTCCCTAGGCATCCGCTGAAAAAGGACCTGCGTCCAGTCGGAATTTCCCGGTAAACAAATGCAAATAAATAAATTAATTAATTAATTAATTTATACATGTTCATATTGATTTAGTTGTTTGTCTGTTTGTATTTTTTTACCAGGGTAGAATACTGATCTCCATGAAATTTTTTCAGACTAATCTCAGGAGTCTGGATATGTGACTTGCTTATAGTCACACAGTAAGACAATGAAGGCTAAAGGAATAAAACTTTGTACCACTGGACTGCAGGAAACAGTTCATTTACTGCTCATTAATCCTCTCAGACAATTATAACCACATTAAATAAGCTAATTCTCCAACATATACTAATGAAACAACTTTCTCTTGACTTTTAAACTGAGTAATTTAGAGACCCATGTTCAATTTAGTTAGAGTGTGCATACATTGCACAACATAATCAGATTATGTATTTACTAACAATTAGCTAACGGTATCTACTTTTCATAAAATGCTTTCTGTCCCATGTGGATGATATTTTCAACAAAGTCTTTTTTTCTTATTTTTATTTCACATTTGTATTCCCCTTCTGTCTCTTTCTATACCCTCTATTTTTAAAAAATATGTGTGTGTGTGTGTGCACTTGTACATACAAAGTCTCAATGTATGCTTAAACTGTTTATAAATAATACTGCACTTACATAATATGTTCTGTAGGTATTAAATTATTATTTTTAATTATGTAATAATTATTTGGTATACTTATGCAGCTTTAAGCTAATTATTTTCTTCACTGTATGTTTACTACGGTTGCAATATCTTAAATGCTGCTAACATGAGCTGAATTTTTGTTACTGTTGAGTAGTCGCAAAATGAAGGGTAAATTAAGAAAGAGGACTAGAAAGCTTTGGGATGGTGATAAATCACAGTGGGGGAGTATTTTGAATAATAGGTTGAGCAAGAATTCAGAATTTGAATATGGATGTTTATTGGATGGTAAAAGTATGCAAAATTTGGGGGGCTAGTTTCAATACATGTGAAGAGAATTCTAAAGAACTGATGACTAGCAAAATTTCACAGTATGAGATTAAATTTAGAGATGTTCAACAACAGGGTGAATTACTGAGAACAATTTATTTTAAGTTTTATGCTATCATGATTTCAAGACTATAAGAGGCAAATGATAATCAGATGTATGAGTGGTATAAAAGGTTTTGTCTGTGTTGATTCTGCTTTGATTAAATACTCTCAAAACGTCTAATATTTCCAAAAGATATTGAGAGTTATTCATATTATTCTAGCAACAAAAAGGGCGTCAATAACATGGTAAGTGCATTTTCTTCTATGACCTAGATATTCATAAGACATCTCTTAAGACAGCATTCAGTATATTTACAACTGAATGGATGATTTGCTGATGCTTAGTATAACATCTGGACTGGAAACGGAGCTGATATGACACTGCTACAAATTATACAGCTCGCTTACAAAGCTCTGGATCGGGAATGTTCAATGGCTGCTGTTTTCTTGGTTTTTATGAGGTCATTTGATTTATTGTATCTAGACATCCTACTGGGTATTCAAAAATAAATAGTTGTGTGAGAACAGCTACTTACTGCAATTGGGTATTTTTTAAACTTTTAAAGTTTCAAAGAATGTGGCTAGATAAGCCTCTAAAACATTCAGCATAGTAGGAATGAAACTTAAAGGAAAAATTGATCACTATAAGCAATGTGTCACACAGCACCTTTCTTCTTTGCTTAGCCTCCATTGAAGGCTAAGGTTGGGGTAGGTTTCTTTAACTCATTCCTCAGCCTAGTAAGTTATTATCCTGATAGTACAACGTTTGTCAATAGAAGAATACAGTTCTCATTCAGGACAATATTTAGTGTAGTATAATGTTCATCACTCTGCCATCATGTTAAATGTGGACTACGCAGATGGTACTGGTTTTCAGTACTCATTGTAAGATAGACATAGTTAGGAATGCTGTAAAAAAACAGTTTGGATAGAATTCAAAACTGGCTGTTCTAACATATGATATTAATGAGTGCAAAAAAATAATTTGCTATGTTTTTACATTATTGTGAAATAAGCATAATTTAAAAGAGAACCTAATATATGAATCCACTAGTAAATCTCTTATGCATCAGGCATAGACATTCAGACTGCCTGCCACTCTTAGCATCCATGCATTACCATGGTTAAAAGGAAGAATGCCAGCTGACCTACACTCTGCCACGCAGCCTTTCGGATGTGACTTTACTCATGAGCACACCGAGGAACCCCTCTCCTGAGATTTAGCAATGAAAGTGTAGAGTGCTACAGCCATATTATTTCATCCCAACCTTCTGCTCTAAATCTCTTCCTGTATAGCAGTGTGTCCAATTAAATAGTTGGCTGGTTACTCTCTGTATCTGCCATTCCAAAAGTTCAAAAAAGCATATAATTATCTCATAACAACCTCATCATACACAAACTCAGGGTACTTTCTTTAACCCTTTCTGTTCTAATTTGGTTTATCTGTCTATTGTCTTTCCACTTCCATCCCTCTCATTTAAAAACTCATATCCTACATCAGGTATGGATGTTCTTCCTGTATCATTATGCCTTATCCTGCAGTTTTTCTCAGTCCCAAATGCCTAGCTTATTTTTCATTCTAACCCGGAAAAATAATCAACATGATAATTATTTGACAAGTAAATAGGTTAATAGAAACATTATATGCTATGGTTTTACCATTCCCGGGATAAACTCTATAATCAGAATTGACTTTTCTACAATATTTTTGGGCCATATGTAGAGATAGTCATCTCTTATCTGTTCCTTTCCAGAAAACAAAACTGTAATATATCCAAGCAGTATAATATAAACCCATGTGTCTTAAAATTTGCACATATAATTGTACATTGCTTCTGCAGTAAATATTCACAACTGAAGCGCTGGCTGTTTTACTATAATCCATTTCTGCTAATCATTGCAGAGACATGGCTGTGACCACATGAAAGGCTATATCATACTCAGGTGAGATAGGGAGCATAATGGAGCCAGTGGTCTTGATTAAATGATTTTTCTCTCTCTCGCTTCCATTCATTTATTATAAATCATGTAATGATATGTTTGAATATCTAGGTCAGACTCTCTCATCACAGAAAGAGATAAGCTGGGAGGGAAAGCCAAGTGGATTCATACAGGTTCCCAGTCACAACTACTATTGATTATATGTAAAGTATCTTTCTTAAGGCTTCGCTAGTGGTTATTCATTATCATGTTATTCAGATGTTTCAGGGTTTATAAAGCCATGTCAAATTAACAGTTTTCCCCAGTTTAGGAGGGATTCCACAGTTATCTTTTTTTTTCCTTTTTTTCTGACATTCTGCTTAATAACTATTACTATACATTAATATGTCAAAACTGGCTGCCATACAACTGTGTAAAGAGGTTCGATTTATTTGTTCTTATTCTAAGAACAGAGAATGAAATTAAAATGCTATCTCCCTTGCTGTTAAAATGAGATAGATGGCATTTTGCAAACCAATAAATGATTTTCCAGCTATTTTTGTAGCCATTGTATTTTTATGCAATAAACACTTATAAATGTTTAATGTGATACTATAATATGAAATGAGATTTGAAGGCAAAAGCCAACATTTTTTATAAAAATGACTAATAAAAATGAAAATGAATGCACCTAATTATTAGCTGGATATATGAGCAAAACTGTGTGTCAAATGCATGAAAGGAAAACATAATTTTACATATTTGTGTATAGTGTGTGTGTGTGTGTGTGTGTGTGTGTGTGTGTGTGTGTGTGTGTGTGTGTGTGTGTGTTGTGTGTATGTGTGCATGTTTGTGAAAGTGTATGCATGTGTATGTGTGTGAATGTGAGTATGTGTTTGTGTGTGGGTGTGTGTCAGAAACAGATATATCTGAGGACTCAGAAATACCACTTATGGTAACAGATGTGGTAAAAAAGCACTGTTTACACAATGTGGTGATTTGCAATTCAGAGACATGTTAGTTGCATCGAGGAAGGAGCCCATTATCAGCTATTTTTATATGTCTCTGAAGCAGTTAGTGTAGCAAATGTGCAGAATTTGAAGCCTCTGCCCCCTCCTTTGTAGTTTCATTTTGTAAAAAAAGTTTGATTTATTCTGCTATGTTCTCCCTAATGCCCCTAAAGCAAAACAGCATGCCCAGCACACTAGTCATGACTCAATACTGAGGCACGCCGATGTCCTACTCACTAGGTTAAATAAGGAGAAAGTAACAGTCAGCTGCCTGTCAGGTGCCACGATCCACCATATAATGCACGTACTCAGGTCCCTCAACAACAGGTACAAATATGACTCTGTCATTGTACATGTGGGTGTGAATGACCTGAGACGTACCTCCCTGGACTACATGAAAAGAGACATGGAGGAGCTCTAGGATTATGTAGCCCAGGTGGGTATGACCCTAGCTCTGAGCAGCATTCTACCATCACCCAGAATGATACCGCAGTACAAACAGAAAATGATTGTTTTCAGCAATTGGCTAAGTTTCAGGTGTCATTCTATGGGGATCAAGTATCTGTCTGCCTGGGATGACATGATCGACAGACCTCGATGCTTTGCCAGAGATTGCCTGCACCTGTCACCCCTGGGCTTCCAGATACTGGCCAAGGCTCTTGCCACCCCTATAGTGCCTTTTTTAGGTGATGTTCCAAAGTCAAAGTACCACTATAACAGCTACAAACAAATGCAATCTGAGGGTCATGCTGCTCAATGCTAGAAGTCTAAATCACAAAATGCACTTGCTCGAAGCACTCCTTAAAATGGAGAACATTGACATTTGTGCTGTAACAGAGACCTGGTTTAAGGCAGCAGAAATCACCCCTGCACTACCAGGCTATAACTCATTCCACATCTTTCGGCCCCAGAACTTGGACCAAAGCTCCAAAGGTGGTGGTGTTTCCATATTCATAAGGGATGCGCACACCTCCAGATGGGTAGCCCAACATAAAGCATCAGAGATACTTCTGGTGATGCTAATACTGGGTAAGACAGTGATTCAGGTCGTAGCCTGTTATAGGTCCCCAACCATGTCCCAAGACACTCACTCCATGTTTTTAAGCATCCTGGAGAATATTAGGGTCCAACCTAACACACACATACTGGGCAACTTCGACTTCCCCTCCATTAACTTGGAAAACTACTCATGTACCAATACATTTGCCCAATGTTTCCTAGAATTCATTAATTCCAATGCCCTGGACCAACTTGTTCTTACCCCCACTAGAGGTAGCAACATTCTTGACCTGGTCATTACTAACATGGGTGACCACTGCTCTACACCAATAGTTTACTCCTCTCTGGTTAGATCCGACCACAAATGAATCACCTTGGAAATCCACATCCACCCCCCCCCCCCACAAAGGCACCATGAAAAACTTCTCCAAAGCTTACATTGGGCTCCTAAGAACAGAGGTGGCTAACTTCACGGCACCCATGCAACTGGAGAATAGTTGCATGACCACTGAATCATACACCAATGCACTGTACGAACATGTACACAAATGCATGGATCTCACCATACCCAATAGAACCAAGATGCTCTCCTCCAAAAAAAAGAAGCCAATCTGGTGGTCCCCTGCCATAAACAAACTCCACAACAGGAGGAGGAAACTGATGTGGAATAAAGTGAAGTCCCAAGACTGGAAAAACCCCCTTATCAGCCTCAACAAATGGTTGAGATCCCTCATCAAATCCTCTAAAGCTAGCTATGAAAACAAAATTACAGCAGATAGTAAAGACAACCACACTGCCTTATATAGCTATGTAAAGAACCTCCACAGCAATACCCATATTTGCTCTGAGCTACTGCACAATGGTATCTCCCATACCAAGCCAACAAATATTGCCAATATACTGGCCGACAGATTAAGTGCCAACTTTTCCCCTCTCTCCCACCCCAAAAGGACCAATCACAATACCAGTAGATTGCCAGGCACCCAGTATTACTGTTGCACAGGTTAAAACAGCACTGTCCAAGGCCAAGAATACAGTTTCTATGGGTAATGACAATATCCCTGGCTGTGTTTTACATGAACTACAGAGTGAACTGGCACCTCACCTGTGTGCCCTGTTCAATCACAGCCTCACCTCAGGCTTTGTCCCTACCAAATGGTGCACTGCTATAGTCATCCCTCTCCACAAAGGACACGTGACTACAGACCCTGGGAACTATTGCTTCATTAGCCTGACAAGTCTGATATGCAAAGCTATGGAAAGCATCATCATGGACCTAATAGACAAGGATATAGGGAATCTCCAAACTCTGGATCCCACACAGTTTGGTTTTGTGAAGGGTAGATCATGCCTGCTCAGCTTGGTCAACTTCTTTGAGTCAGTCACCAGAGCTGTGGATGAAGGCAAGGTGGTTCATACAGCCTACTTTGATCTGGCCAAAGCCTTTGATACCATTTCCCACTCAGGAATCATAGAAAAACTCACCAAGTTAGGCATCAACCCTTATATCACTAGGTGAGTTGCAAACTGGTTCACAGAGAGAACCCACAGTGTGAAAGTAGCTGACTTCAAGTCAGACTGCCGACCAGTCATGAGTAGAGTCCCACAGGGATCAGTCCAGGGTCCTCTCCTGTTTGGTATCTACTTCTTAGAAGGCCAGTCCAACATGAAGGGACTCTGGATGACAAAGTTTGCAGACAATTGGAACGTGGGAGCCATTATTAATTCCCCAAGTGATGTTGACATCCTACATAGGCCTCACTGAGATCAATGACTGGTGTCAGAACCATGGCCTTAAGCTCAATGCCAAAACATGTGTTGTCATCCCCTTTGGGAAAAACCCAGTTCCCATGAACTACCACATTGATGGTAGTCCACTGAACACAGAAGGCATTATGAGATCTGGGAACACAGGCTGACAGCAACCTTTCTTTTGACCACCACACTGCCACTGTGGTCAGAAAGTCCTATGTTGCACATCTCATTACTAAGGGTTTTGCATCCAGGAAGTAAGAGGTCATTGTCTCCCTCTACTCTTCCCTCATTAGGCGAATCATCGAGTAGAATGCCCCATTTGGCATGTATCTCACTAGACAACTGCAACAACTGGAGAGGCTGCAAAAGTACCTCACAAAGAGGATCCTAGGCCTTAAACACTTGTCCTATATAGACAGTCTCAAAAAACTCCAACTCTTCTCTGTCTCATATCGCCTACTTAGAGGCGATCTCTGCTTGACTTATAAACCATGTCTGACCCAGCTCTGTTAGAAATTCTACATCTAAAGAAATCCCAATCCCTCCACACCACATGCTCCAGAGACCTCAATCTTGGGTCTACTTCATGTTGTTGAAGTCTGACAATATCAAAGCTGATGTTGTCAGCACCAGATTAGCGAAAGCAAAAAACATTGAACGTTTAAATGGAAATCTCCGTAAGGGGAGATTTCCGTTTAGTTCAATGTAGTGCGATCTCGAAGTTGGTATATTTAAGTAGGTGGGTGTGGAGGGCACAGCCCCCCACATGGGGGTAGAGGGGGGCTTGCCCCCCTGCTTGTAAAGGTAAGTTTTTATTTATTTTTGTTTTTAGGCATTATTTTTTATCTTTCGATGTTTCAGAATTCGATGATATGGTGTCGACCATATCAGATTCGATATTTTGAAATTTCGATAAGATAATATAGGCACTCAACCTCATTACCACAATCAACAGAACATGCTGGAGGGACAGGTTCATAACCCAGAGACTGCCCATGCTATGGATTAGAATTCTCATACATGTCAACATGTCAAACAGAGCACCTCAGTGGCCCTCTTCAAGAAAAATCTTGATGAGTGGATGGGAAATATAAAATTCACCCAGGGGATCACTCCAGTTGCTCTGCTCGACAGAGGCACTGGAAATTAAGGTCAGGTGGCACGGTGCCAGGGTAATCCTATGGG
This sequence comes from Protopterus annectens, assembly GCF_019279795.1. Classification (NCBI taxonomy): domain Eukaryota; kingdom Metazoa; phylum Chordata; order Ceratodontiformes; family Protopteridae; genus Protopterus; species Protopterus annectens. The sequence continues at coordinate 554,947,934 of NC_056728.1, forward strand.
CTAGGTTTGTAAAGGCTCCAGGGCCATTAGCCTAGTACACACCTATGAACCTATGAACCTATGTCTAGTGGGGGTGCAGGGTTTGAACCTTTTTAACTGCTTTCATAGGTTCATAGGAGGTTACTAGGCTAATGGCGCTAGGGCCTATACAAGCCTAGCCATGGAATACCTGTGTTCCCTAGTGGACTATTGTTAGATGGTTTCATTGTTTGCAAAGCTAATTTATAATTAGTACCAGCTGCCTCTGTCCACAAAAGACATAAGTGCTACCCCAGGGGTGAATTTAAAGTCTCCTATACTTTTATATTTTCTATATATAACTTAAATAGGGTCATTGAGGCGCTGTGCTTAATGTAAACTGGGAGTTTATTCCAGAGTAGTAATAGTCACTGGGAGACATATCTGTCTCTGCAGCATGTTCTGTTTAAGTTACTATCTAGATTGAGATCTCTGGAGCGAATGACTTATCGCATTTGATTTGTGGATGTGCAGCATTTTTATTAGGGGGGGATCTATATCAGTTTGACAAATGGCTATTCAGTGGAAACCCATTCATCAAATGCTTATTTACTGAAGCCACTCTTCAGTAAACAGTGGATTTTCTCTAGAGCAATCAAGTGGTCGTCCAACTGAGTGACCACAAAAAGAAACATAAAATTTAAAACCTGCCAAGGTAGTGGGGCTTTGCCCCTACTGCCCCAGCCCCCTAACTAAATATACCAACTCTGAGATTGCACTACTGTAGGGAAAAGGGTAAATTCTAGACAGTGGCCAACCACTGGTTTGCCCTTGTGAAAATCCACCATTCGCTAAAGAGTGGCTTTGATAAAAAAGTGTTCAATGAATGGGTATTTGCTGAATAGCCATTCAACAAATTGATATAGACCCTTCATTAGGAGAGGGTCAGAGACTACTTTGTAAGCCAGGCACAGGTCACCTTTCAGCAACCAGTAGGACACAGAGTACAGAGAAAGGGCTTTCAGTCTTTATGTAGGTCATGTTTGGGAGGCCATGAATTCTCTTGGTCAGGAACCTCTGTGATCTCTATAGCTGCTGCAGGTGTCAGGTGAGGTACATGCAAAAGGGAGTGTTGTACTCTATAAGAGGTCTGATAAGGGTGGAGTACAGAGGAATTATAACATCATTGGCCTTGGATGCGATGCTCTTATTTCTGAGGTGTGCAATGTAAAAGGCTTTCCTTACCAGTGTGGACACATGGTGATCAAAGTTTAAACTGCTATCAACTTGTGTTCCCAAGTTACACACCCACTGGGTTCAAGCTTAGGGGGTACTGCCTATATTGCAATTTGCAGGGGCTACCTCTTTGCCAAAGGGGACAACAATGTACTTTTTTGTGTTTAGTTTTAGACCTTGGCTTTGGCACCAGTCATTTGTGTGTTAACCCCTCCTCTAATATGCTAATATCTTTGGGGGACTCAATGACTGCTCCCAGTTTGCAGTCATCTGTGAACTTGGTAAGCCACCGGCCATCTACTTTCACCTGGACTTCTGAAAAATAGATTCCAAACAGTAGAGTGCCCAACACAGATTCTTGTGGTACCCCACTGATAACTGTTCTACTGGTAGAGGTGTACTCCCCAACTTTGATAGTATAGGTTCTCTCGGTAAGCCAGTTTGTTACCCATTTAGTGACATATGGGTTAATCCCATACTGGGAGCATTTCTTGATGATACCTGAGTAGGGGATTGTAGCAAAAGCCTTGGCTAAGTCGGTATAGGTAGTACATACTGCTTTTCCTTTATCCAGGGCTTTGGTGACATTCTCAAAGAAGTCCACCAGATTTAGTAAGTATGATCTACCCTTGATGAAGCCAAACTGGGTCAGACTGAGAGTATGAATGTTGCCTATATCCTTGTTGATGAGGTCCATGATGATTCTTTCCATGACCTTACAGATAAGGCTGGTTAAACTTATAGATCTATAGTTCCCAGTGTCAGTTGATGGACACACTTTGTGCAAAGGGATTACTGTCACTATTCTACACTCTGTTGGAACAAAGTCAGTGCTCAGACTATGGTTAAAGAGAGTGCCAAGTGGCCCCACTAGGTAATGTTCTGGTTGTTTAGTAAGCAGCCTGTGATATTATCTGGTACCATAGAGGCCGTGTTATTGGCCTTGGAGACCACGGGGATGACTAGCTCATTGGAAATACTTGGGAGAGGATGGATGGCAGGTATGCTTTGGGGTATGGCTGGTGGGGACAGGGGAATGAAGTTTGTGCCAAATCTGTCAGCCAACAGATTGGTAATTTTCTCAGGGTCAGTTTGGGTAGTACTGTCAGCACAAAGCTGGGTATTCCCTTTTAGATTTCAGACATAGCTAAAGAATGCCTTATGACTGTCTTTAGCTGGGAAGTTAATTTAGCCTCAGAATTAACCTTAGAGGACTTTTATCAGATATCTGATTTGCTTGATCAAGCTGTGAAGAGTATTATTTCTCTGTTGACTAAGTTCCCCCTTATTCTTTGATATCAGTTTCTTCCTTTTATTATGTAACCTGGTTTACACTGCCTACCTTGACCTGCCAAGGCATTTGACACAATTCCCCACTTGGGCATTGTTGAGAATCCATATGTCACTGGGTGGATAGCCAACTGGCTCAAAGACAGGAGTAAGGAAGTTAGAAATGGGGAGTCCACCTCTACAGTCTCAAGTGGAGTCCCTCAGGGATTAGTCTTTGGACTGTTTTTTTTTTGGCATTTACTTCTCTGAAGTCATGATCAATATCAGTGGCCTCTGGATGACTAAATTTGCAGATTATTGCAAATTAGGAGCTGTCATTGAATCTCACACTGACACAAATGTTCTCCAGGCGGGGGTGACACAAACAAACAACTGGTGTCAGAGCAATGGACTAAAACTAAATGCCAAGAAATGCATAATAGTATAATTTGGGAAGTCATCCATCCTTGGTAACTATCATATTGACAATATACCCCTCTATGGGTTGACCCAGTAGTCAGGGGCATAGGGACACACACATAGATAGTAATCTAGTCTTTGACCATCACATGTCTACAGTAGGTAGGAAATCATTCTATGTTGCACTACTTATAAACAAAGGTATGGTATCTAAGTCCAAAGAAGTCATTGTTGCATTGTATTCGGCATTCATCAGACCTATCATTGAGTACAATGTCCCCTTTGGTATCTACCTAACCAGGCATTTCCAACAACTGGAACGTCCACAGAGGTTCCTCACTAAAAGAATACAAGGTGTAAGTAATATGTCCTATACTGATTGCCTCAAGGTCCTATCCCTGTATTATGTCTCCTATAGGCTGTAGAGGGGAGATTGTTGCCTGGCATACAGGTCATTGTCAGACCCCACTCTGAAGGATTTCCTGCATCTCCACAAAACAAACAGCACCAGAACTACCCATTCTAAAGACTTAAATCTTGCCTGTGATATAAATAGGACCTTCTAGAGAGACAGGTATGTATTCCAGAACTACCCCATCTTTGGAACAGGCTCCCCAGCCATGTGAAGTAGAGTTGCCCCCTAACCCAATTCAAGTGAAACTTGGACAATTGGATGTGGAACAGAAAATTCATCACTGGTTTAGCACCACTGTCTCTAATGGACCCAGGCAACCTGTAAATGGTTCATCTCCCATGCCCCTGCTTGTAAAAGTTTCATCTCTCAAGTCCCTGCTTACACTTATTTGGAATGCATGGCTAGGCTTAAAAAAGGCCCTTGTCATCATTAGCCTAGTAAACATATAAGAACCTATGAACCTGTTTATATTTGAGGTCCACCAGAGTGACTTGTTTTTACAGGAGGACTTGGTTTTGATCCTGTCAGGTACCACAGAGTCAATATGGTTGTTTAAGTGATCATACAGGGTGTTTGTGTCCGCCTCTGCATGGGAGTCATTGTTGGCTATGTTAGCAGGGGTTTGAAACTTTTCAAACCATCACTTAGTGGACTATAGTTTGCTTTGGAGAAGCTTCTCATTTTATTGATCATGTAGACATTATAAATTATCTCTGGTGCTAAATGTTCTGCTCATCCTAAATCGTCTTTTTTTTTATTTTTTTGAATAAGTGTCTTTAAGGGACACTGTGAACAACACCCCTGAAGTCTAGTATGTCCCCCCAACCCTGTGCCATTAAGGCACAATTTTAATAGTATTGTCTAGTGGCTACTGCTCCTCCCACCCATATCTTTGTTATTAAGATCCGTCAAGGCACAATCATGCATATTATCAATGGTAGGTAGTGTTCCTCCCTGCCCACATCTTTGTTAAGTGCCTTTAAGGCACAATGTTAAGAGTATCACTGGTGATTAGTGTTTCCCCCAGCCTGTATGCAAGTGCTGTAAAGGCAATATATGAAGTATTTCTCTGTGGTGGCTAATGTTCTCCTCCTGTGTCTCATGCAAGGACCATTAAGGCACAATATGAAGGTGTTCACCCAGGTGGCTATTATATCATGGCACACCGCTGTTGCAGGATTTTCTTCATAGGTTCATAGGTTCATAGGCTGGTACTAGACTATTGGCTCTAGGGCCTATACAAGCATAGCCATAACAATTCCCTGGCTATTTTTTACCACAATATTTACTTCCCTGGACCCCTGTCTAGCAGGATGACTGACATCATCCCCTGGGGTGAATTTCCTATCTCCCATCCAATCGTCAAGGTTCCTTTTGTAGAGGGCCAAAGAGGCACTCTGCTTGACATGTATGGGCAATCTATTGCAGAGACTGGGGAGTCTCTGGGTCAGGAACCTATCCCTCCAGCATGTTTTGTTCATTGTGATGACAATGTTTAGATCCCTGGAGCATGTGGCTCTGAGGGATTGGGATTTCTTTAAGTGTAGCATGTCCAATAGCACTGGGTTTGACATGTCCTTGTATGTTAAGCAGAGATCACCTCTGAGTAGACGATATGCAACAGAGTATAGCTGGAGTTTTTTTAGATGGTCAGCATAGGGCATCTGCTTTAGGCCTGTGATTCTTTTAGTGAGGTATTTCTGCGACCTTTCCAGTTGTTAGTCAAGTAAAGTGTGCAGGCATATGACAGCTACCCACCCCACCATCTCACACACACACACACACACACACACACACACACGCACACATACACACACACACGCTATCCTAACCCATCCACCCTCAGTAATCTCTGATTACAACCTCCTAGGCAGATGCACACACATGTACTCACACAAGCAGTAACACATGCAGCGACACATATGCTCTCACACCCCAACACCACCTGACTGCTAACCTCCCAGACAATAACATCTACCATGATAGGTGAGCACAAGCTTTTGGCTATGTTTATTACAATAAGTGACGAGGAGTGGCCATGGTAATTTATACAGCTGACTGAGTCTCTGTATCACATGGCTGTGCAAATACCTTACTGTATGCAGTTCCAGTGGAGATCACTTGACAAATTAGCATATGGGTCTTCCCTGGAATACCTCATTACCATGCAGCATGGCTACAGAGACAGCCCACTGTGGTGCTCCACTTTTTCATGTTGTAACACCAAATGTAGGGCTATATCTGAATACGAAATTGTTACTGCAAGGTATACCTTTCATGTACAACTCATGGTAACATTTCTGACTCAAGCCTGTAGATCTTGTTCACTTGTATAATAAAAATGTACAAGAACTAGAAGTATATGAGTAAGCTGCACACTGTGTTTCACAAAACAATTTCTAGAACAGTGTGCAAATGAATTGTTTTATATCATTTGTTTTATCATTTTCACTTCTGCAGCCATATACTATGCCACTTTAAGAAGTCCTACTATCACACGTGATACTTCACAACAGTGAGGTAAGCTGTTAATTAACTGATATCTATAGTCAGGAGTTTGTTCATTCTCACAGTTCAAAGGGCAGACCACAGGTAATAGCCTCTAAGTTCTGAAACCATTTCAGTTGACTCCTGTTTACCTAAACAGTGATGGCTTCACTAAGAAATCCTCCTGCGTTGCCAAGTTTTTACTCTTCCATGCAGAGTGAGGTCAGCTACTGAACCAGGTATGCAATCTTTACCGCTTGTACCCACAATCCCATCTTTTTTCTACTCAAAGTTAGTGCCCATATGTGAGGATGGAGAATGGAGCAAAAACTTTTCTCTGCTGATAATTTGAGAACTTTGCCCTAAGACTCAGCTGCCATTTCTCTGCCGCAGTACAGTTCAGTACACACTCAGCTTTTACTATTGCACGTAGCCATGGGTTGGTCTCTACTACTTGTTATTTTCACTTAGGGACAACACAATTAAACACATTCATATGAGGTATCTGGTTTTCCCCTTTGCCATAGATACCAAACCAGTATTTCCTAGAACAGGACTAATTACCACAGATTTACTGATGCTTTTTTTCATCACAGCTTTTTAGTAATGAGCTATTACAGTGCCAGACAATCACAGTCATTTAAGGTCAAGAGGAAAATATCATTTACAAAATAACAAAGATGAAAACCCCTTGGCTCCAGGTTGGATACCTTCCAATCCTTGGTTCTGCCTTCATGTCTTGTTTTTAGAAGCAAAATTAGGAAAGGATACAAGACACAACTTTGGTGGTGTTGTAGATCTGAAGAGATATAATATGGTGTACCACTAAGAATTTAGACACACTCATTAAATTTGAAAATGTAGCTACCTGTTGGAATGCAGCAACTGCCTTTGAACCTTGTGCTGTTGATACGTCACCACAGTCAATTTTGGGATATGAGGTTGTAAACATTCTTCAAGTCTAGAACGTTTTTGGTACTTTTGGTTATCGGTGCAACAGTTCTTAGATTATGTAATTGTTACGTAAACACAACTGCCTTACATTCCCTCTACAAAATGTGGAATGCTTACAACTTCAGTTTGAAAGGTGATGGTTATAAAACAATTTTTGCATATGACTCAGATTTATTTACCGCAGGCAGTTACATTCACAGCACCGAATATGTGACAAGCCCTTTCAGTGTGAGTGGGAAAAACAGTAATGAGGCACACTCAAGACGTCTGCGAATAAAATACAGCATTCTTCTTAACCTCTGAGTGCAACAAATCAGAAAATAAAGGGAGGACAAAATCCCAAAATAGAGGATTTAAATATTACCCTTACAAACGCATATGAGGCGAAAATGGGAGATACTATCTAGTGTAGTGTAGACTTTGCTTCAAAATTACCTTTCTATCAGGAACTGTGCCACACGACGCTCGCTAAACTATCACATTTAGTAATAACTGTTTTATATTGCAGAGCTGAATTACTTTGCTTGTCTTTCAGTGTTTGTACAAGTGTGTGTGTGTGTGTGTGTGTGTGTGTGTGTGTGTGTGTGTGTGTGTGTGTGTGTGTGTGTATGTGTGTGTTTGTGTGTGTGAATTACTGTGGCTGTGTTAAAAACATGTTTGCACATGATAAAAAAAAAGTTAAATTCAACACTGACCGTATAATTAGCACTGTGCCATTTTGTACAAATCGTTTCCTTCTACATTGTTAGCAATACCGGTACTGTCAAACAAACTGTCAGGGTAAAATGGTGTTGCAATACTAGCTTCCTAAAGTAATGCAGATACTGATTTAGCGATCCCGATTGAAGAGCTAAAGCGCCAATATGCCAAAGCGCCTATTGATTTAGCTAGAGCAAACCGCTTTTTACATTACTTTTCCACAAAGCATTTATGTTGGTATGAGAAAATTATAAACAGATATAATAGAGAATTATTCCAAATTGAAACATTCCACATTTTGTAGAGGGAATGTAAGAAAGTTGTGTTTACATAAGAATTACATAATCTAAAAACTGTTGCCTCAATAACGGAAAAGTACCACTTTTTCTTTATCACAACTGAAAACTTTCCTGTCTAAAATCCATTTAAGGAAAAATAACTGATCCAATGTTTCCATGGACAGAAACATCTACATTGTTTTTCTTTAATCAGATAAATCAATAATAACTATTAATATTAATTATTAATAAAAGTATATGAAAAGGAGACTGGATAGGCTAGAGACAAGTAAAAAATTTCATATATAATTGCCTCATGAATATCAGAAAAGCTGGTAGAGCAAATATACGAGAAGACAATCCAGGTCACAGATAAGTCCTCAATTGGTGAACAGAAAACTCCAAGATACCAGCATAAAATCCTTTAATATGATAAAACAACGGCAAGCGCTTTCACCTGATAGGCTTCTTCAGGCCATTTACAAACATTCAATGGATAAGCCATATTTATAGGTTTATTTTCGTGACATCACTTCCTATCATAATATATAATATAAGTATAAAATATACTACGATCTTCTTAAAGAAACCATATGTTATAGACGTAATGTCCCATCAAGAAGTAAACCCAACTAACTTTTATATCAGGCACACGCTATACAAAAAACAAGGCGCCAATAGAGTAACATTTCGTAAACATCAATCATGTTACATATCTGATTTACATTCACAAAAACTAAAATAGGCTAAAAATAAAATAAAATTAATGCTATGTATTAGTTTATATTAACTATACTGATTTCCTAAATCCTTTACCTTTCAAGATAGGTCTAATGGGAACCCTGTCATGGAGACTTGCTTACAGAGCAGCTATTTTATTTTTGATTATTTTTCTACTTATCTGCTGCTCCGTCACTATGGCTGAGCTTGTCACTACCCCCATTGAGTTACCTTATAAACCGGAAAATGCCAAGGGAATGAGGAGATTCGAAAATTGTGTTGCCGGGCTGGAGAATCCGTTGTTGGTGTATGACGTCACTGACCAGACGACCGTAGAAGACTCAAACAAGGCTAGTTGCAGCGGTTTATCCACACTACTGTATCAGATGGAAATGGATTTTATGAAGCTGAAAAGGCTACAGCTTCAACGACAACACTTTGAAGTGTGTATCGCACGGAAGATAATTCCTAGGGGTTTACGTGTCCTGAAAATGCCCACCACAGGTACGACACACCATGATTTACTTTACAAATGGCAGTTAATAGACATTGATACCAGTATACGATACATGCAACTGATGAATGAATACTTCTTACCAGAGGAAACCGAGTTACGGAATAAAATCAGGGAACAACAGGGACATATTAACGAGACTTACCCATGCATATACTGGACAGAGTATTTGATAAACTATTAGATAATATATATTTATTTGAAAAAAAGCTTTTGGAACAAAAACAAAATAAGGTACGAAGGGATACAATCGATTTTAAGAATGGTCAGGTCTTTACCTGGCCTAGAGACAACCCTACGAACTATGGACAAGGGAAAACTTTAGCGCCTTGTTTTTTGTATAGTGTGTGCCTGATATAAAAGTTAGTTGGGTTTACTTCTTGATGGGACATTACGTCTATAACATATGGTTTCTTTAAGAAGATCGTAGTATATTTTATACTTATATTATATATTAGGATAGGAAGTGATGTCACGGAAATAAACCTATAAATATGGCTTATCCACTGAATGTTTGTAAATGGCCTGAGGAAGCCTATCAGGTGAAAGCGCTTGCCATTGTTTTATCATATTAAAGGATTTTATGCTGGCATCTTGGAGTTTTCTGTTCACCAATTGAGGACTTATCTGTGACCTGGATTGTGTTCTCGTATATTTGCTCTACCAGCTTTTCTGATATTCATGAGGCAATTATATATGAAATTTTTAACTTGTCTCTAGCCTATCCAGTCTCCTTTTCATATACTTTTATTAACTTGATTGTATTTTTGGAGATTGCGTACGGATGTAAATAATGTTGTTACAACTGTAGCAGAAGTACACCAGGTAGACTTGACTAACGTCACAGCTCTTAGAACACCTGAAACTGAATCCATGGATGAGGCCATTGACAAAATAGGTAGTGCAGTCATGGACTCTACCAATGCATTAAAAACACACTCCTTAGTTTGTAATGAAATTAAAAATGGAGGTGAAGTGGTCAGAAGAAAGACCTGTCCTAACAGCAGAGATAGCCCCACCCACCCTTTGGGTATGACCCCTTTCCCCATCTCCGAGATCCGGAGAGGAGGGAGGGATCACTCCATGAGCAGAGGGAGACAAAAGAGGAGGTTAAGAGAAGAAGAGAGCACAGGGCCGACCCTGAAAAAAATGTGGGAGAGAACAGTCAACCGCTGATCTGGAATATCTCTAATAGGGCATTGACGAAAAATGAAATCCTGGTGCTGGAAAAAGGACTTTCCTTTATTCCATATGTTAGGAGCGATATTACAGATTCTGTTCTGGATTTAAAATTATTTGTAAGGAATATCCAATTGAAGTTTGATTTTGGTAAAGTTAAAACAACTACTGAAACCAATATATTAAGGAAGCCCAGTACATATATTCCTAACATGCATCCACTTATAGATGCTCATTCCAAATTAGTAGAGGAGGAATTACATGAGGTAGATAAAAAGAACAAGAACAAAAGATGGTATGGTAACCTGTATCCCGAATTGAGATCGGCATTAAGCGACCTTAGAGAAGATATTAATATAGTTATTAGACCTGCCGATAAGGGAGGTCCCATTGTTATAATGGATACTGAACAATACATCCTAAGTATGAATGACATGCTTAGTGGTGTACAATTTTATCAAAAAATTAGTGTGTACCGAGTAGATAGGATTATTAAGGATGTTTCTGATTTCTTATCTGAAAGTCATTGTGCAAGTAGAATAGATGATAGTTTATTTAGTTTTTGTTCTATTGATGAACCATTGATACCTTGCATCCAAGGTGTAACGAAAAAACATAAAAATCCTGTACGCCCACCTATGTAACCTATTGTTGCGGGGCGTGGCTGGGTTACGGAACACATATCATTGTATTTAGAATCCAAGTTACGACCAATAGTTAATAAACATATGCATATATTGAAAGATACCAGACAGTTTTTGATTATGCTATATGAAGAAATGAAGGACGTGTCTGTTACAGACAAATTTTGGTTAGTAACTTTAGACGTACAGTTGCTTTTTACCACCATTCCAAATTTACAGGGGATTGAGAGTACTCAAAGGTGTATGATAGCTCATCAGTCTATGACTGACTGCCAGGTGGACATTTTATGTAAGTTGATGCATGTGATTTTGCATTATAGCATTTTTACCTTTGACAACCAGATATATAACCAGAAGGATGGCGTGGCTATGGACACTTCTTGTGTCAATAGCTACGCCAACCTTGTTATGGCCGACTGGGAAAGCAGACAATTATTTAAGTTGGACAGTTATAAGCGGAATGTTAGTTTTTATGTCCGTTTTGTAGATGATTTATTCCTAATTTAGAAATCTGGATACACAGAATTATGTGAGTTTTTACAGCAAGTAAACTCTTTAACAAGTTATTTGAAATTTACGATGACGGCTTCAGAGCATTTTATTTCATACCTAGATGTATTCGTAGAGAGGTTGCCTAATGGCTTATTGAACACAGGAGTGCATAGGAAACTGTGTTACTGAAATTCTCTGTTGCACAGATCCAGTATGCACCCTAGATTACTTTTAAGAACATCATAAAAGGACAAGCCATGAGGGCATCACGAATGAATCCTACGGAGAGTGTGTATAGGAATGAAATTACCAGATTAAGACAGCATTTGATTGAGAGATCATATGATCCAGAGGAAATTAACCAAAATATTGCTTTTGCTGATTTACTTAGGGAAGGCAGAGCACCCCCATATTATACAAATAGGAAAGAGGATATTCAAGTTTTGAGTAATGATAATCACATTGATGGAGAGAACATGAGGGTATGTATATATCATACCCAAGATGCTGGTGATATTAGGAATGCTTATTTGAAATACTGGGATATTTTAAAAGTAGATCCTGATATTTGTAAGGTAATAGGAGATGCTCCAAAATTCATATATAAGAATAGAATGAATTTATATAGGATGTTATGTAATTATGGTCGTATTGAATCGAGATCTTATGTGAAAGCTGGTGTTAATAGTAGCACTAACAGACCATGTCAGAAATGTAATTTTTGTAGTTATATTAACAGTACTGCCACTTTTACACATCCTATTACACAACAACAGTATAACCTTTTGCCTAAAGCCAGCTGTAACTCTAAACATGTGGTCTATCTGGCAACCTGCGGTATTTGTCCCGCGTTTTACGTGGGCAAGATTGATAGACGGTTAAGAGATAGAATCAGGGAACACCTGTATAGCATTAGTGTGAAATCTGATAAGAATGCTTTGTCCAAACACACTCTTGAAACATCCTTAGAACATCAGTTTAAGTTTTTTAGTAATCCAGGTTTATCATCCCACAATTAGAAGAGGTGACATATGGAACAAAACAGAACAAAATGAGATGAAATGGATTAGCAGGCTGAGAGCCGACCGTCCGCCTGGACTAAATGACAGGGTTCCCATTAGACCTATCTTGAAAAGTAAAGGATTTAGGAAATCAGTATAGTTAATATAAGCTAATACATAGCATTAATTTTTATTTTATTTTTAACCTATTTTAGTTTTTGTGAATGTAAATCAAATCTGTAACATGATTGATGTTTATGAAATGTTACTCTATTGGCGCCTTGTTTTTTGTATAGTGTGTGCCTGATATAAAAGTTAGATGGGTTTACTTCTTGATGGGACATTACGTCTATAACATATGGTTTCTTTAAGAAGATCGTAGTATATTTTATACTTATATTATATATTATGATAGGAAGTGATGTCACGGAAATAAACCTATAAATATGGCTTATCCACTGAATGTTTGTAAATGGCCTGAGGAAGCCTATCAGGTGAAAGCGCTTGTCGTTGTTTTATCATATTAAAGGATTTTATGCTGGCATCTTGGAATTTTCTGTTCACCAATTGAGGACTTATCTGTGACCTGGATTGTCTTCTCGTATATTTGCTCTACCAGCTTTTCTGATATTCATGAGACAATTATATATGAAATGTTTTACTTGTCTCTAGCCTATCCAGTCTCCTTTTCATATACTTTTATTAACTTGATTGTTTTTTGGAGACTTGCGTACGGAGCAGCTATTTTATTTTTGATTATTTTTCTACTTATCTGCTGCTCCGTCGCTATGGCTGAGCTTGTCACTACCCCCATTGAGTTACCTTATAAACCGGAAAATGCCAAGGGAATGAGGAGATTCGAAAATTGTGTTGCCGGGCTGGAGAATCCGTTGTTGGCGTATGACGTCACTGACCAGACGACCGAAGAAGACTCAAATGAGACTAGTTGCAGCGGTTTATCCGCACTACTGTATCAGATGGAAATGGATTTTATGAAGCTGAAAAGGCTACAGCTTCAACGACAACACTTCAAAGTGTGCATCGCATGGAAGATAATTCCTAAGGGTTTACGTGTCATGAAAATGCCCACCACAGGTACGACACACCCTGATTTACTTCACAAATGGCAGTTAATAAACATTGATACCTGTATACGATACATGCAACTGATGAATGAATACTTCTTACCGAAGGAAACCGAGTTATGGAATAAAATCAGGGAACAACAGGGACATATTAACGAGACTTATCCCAGGCATATACTGGACAGAGTATTTGATAAACTATTAGATCATATATATTTATTTGAAAAAAAGCTTTTGGAACAAAAACAAAATAAGGTACGAAGGGATACAATTGATTTTAAGAATGGTCAGGTCTTTACCTGGCCTAGAGACAACCCTACGAACTATGGACATGGGAAAACGAATGGGGGTAGAGATAAAAATAGACATGGTAATTTTAATAATAGTAATAATAATAACAATCGATATCATAATGCTGATTTTTCTGATGTTGTTAGAGGAAATGTTAAGACCAATGTTCTACCTAATCAATGTTTTCAATTATGACTGATGTAAATAATGTTGTTGCAACTGTAGCAGAAGTACATCAGGTAGACTTGACTAACGTCACAGCTCTTAGAACACCTGAAACTGAATCCATGGATGAGGCCTTTGACAAAATAGGTAGTGCAGTCATGGACTCTACCAATGGATTAAAAACACACTCTTTAGTTTGTAATGAAATTACAAATGGATGTGAAGTAGTCAGAAGGAAGACCTCTTCTAACAGCAGAGATAGCCCCATCCACCCTTTGGGGATGACCCCTTTGCCCATATCCGAGATCCGGAGAGGAGGGAGGGATCACTCCATGAGCAGAGGGAGACAAAACAGGAGGTTAACAGAAGAAGAGAGCACAGGGCTGACCCTGAAAAAAATGTGGTAGAGAACAGCCAATCGCTGATCTGGAATATTTCTAATAGGGCATTGATGAAAAATGAAATCCTGGTGCTGGAAAAAGGGCTTTCCTTTATTCCATATGTTAGCAGCGATATTACAGATTCTGTTCTGGATTTAAAATTATTTGTAAGGAATATCCAAATGAAGTTTGATTTTGGTAAAGTTAAAACAACTACTGAAACCAATATATTAAGGAAGCCCTGTACATATATTCCTAACATGCATCCACTTATAGATGCTTATTCCAAACTAGTAGAGGAGGAATTACATGAGGTAGATAAAAAGAACAAAAGATGGTATGGTAACCTGTATCCCGAATTGAGATCGGCATTAAGCGATCTTAGAGAAAATATTAATATAGTTATTAGACCTGCCGATAAGGGAGGTCCCATTGTTATAATGGATACTGAACAATACATCCTAAGTATGAATGATATGCTTAGTGATGTACAATTTTATCAAAAAATTAGTGTGTACCGAGTAGATAGGATTATTAAGGTTGTTTCTGATTTCTTATCTGAAAGTCATTGTGCAGGTAGGATAGATGATAGTTTATTTAGTTTTTGTTCTATTGATGAACCATTGATACCTTGCATCTAAGGTGTACCGAAAATACATAAAAATCCTGTACGCCCACCTATGAGACCTATTGTTGCGGGGCGTGGCTGGGTTACGGAACCCATATCATTGTATTTAGAATCCAAGTTATGACCAATAGTTAATAAACATATGCATATATTGAAAGATACCAGACAGTTTTTGATTATGCTATATGAAGAAATGAAGGAAGTGTCTGTTACAGACAAATTTTGGTTAGTAACTTTAGACGTACAGTCGCTTTTTACTACCATTCCGAATTTACAGGGGATTGAGAGTATTCGAAGATGTATGATAGCTCATCAGTCTATAACTGACTGCCAGGTGGACATTTTATGTAAGTAGATGCATGTGGTTTGCATCATAACATTTTTACCTTTGACAACCAGATATATAACCAAAAGGATGGCGTGGCTATGGGCACTTGTGCCAATAGCTATGCCAACCTTGTTATGGCCGACTGGGAAAGCAGACAATTATTTAAGTTGGACGGTTATAAGCGTAATGTTAGTTTTTATGTCCGTTTTGTAGATGATTTATTCCTAGTTTGGAAATCTGGATACACAGAATTATGTGAGTTTTTACAGCAAGTAAACTCTTTAACAAGTTATTTAAAATTTACAATGACGGCTTCAGAGCATTTTATTTCATACCTAGATGTATTCATAGAGATGTTGCCTAATGGCTTATTGAACACAGGAGTTCATAGGAAACTGTGTTACAGAAATTCTCTGTTGCACAGATCCAGTATGCACCCTAGATTTATTTTTAAGAACATCATAAAAGGACAAGCCATGAGGGCATCACGAATTAATCCTACGGAGAGTGGGTATAGGAATGAAATTACCAGATTAAGACAGCCCCCGGGATTCATGAAGCTCGGCGCAAGGCCGGCGTAAGGCCTGCGCCGGCGGTGCATGGAATATCCGGCGCAGTAGCGCCATATACATATTAATGAGAGTGCACCGGAATCACAGACACGTGCGTAGTGTACGTGAGCGAGCCCAGGTAGTATGCGTCTGGAGGCGTGTCTAAGCCAGCATGAGGTGAGCAACCTAATGTGCTGACAGCCACGGTCCGCCCACAATAGTAATGGCAGCAGCCAGGTCCTGTGCAGAATGAAATGCACGTACAGTATGCAACATAGTCCCGGTCCCAAATTAGGGGAGAAGCAAATAGAAGCCACGAAGGCATAAGTGTACCCGTCCAAGGAGCAAAGGATACGCATAAGACCGCGTTCGTCCCGCAATGCACTGTCAGTGTTTACACTCAGAGAAGGTGTACAGCCGCATGTCAGCGCCGCACCGACATAGGATCAGCGACTAAGGTCACCACCTGTCCCACTTTGGTTGGGGCAGTCTCTCCATGGACAGTTGTGTCCCGAAAAACCGTATTAGAAATGGCTGATGTGCTACGATTGTAGGACACAATGATATCCCGTATTTAATGTAATGGTAGCATGAATTGGTTATTTCTGTAACAGAAATACCTAAATGACACAATAAACAGAATAAGCAAGGAAATTGCCACAATAATAAGCATATTATTTAGGCAAACAAGTGAATTTCTATGCTATATAGTGACCGTTTGTATGTGTCGGCCTGTAAAGTCAGATGTGAGTCCCGGAAATATCCCAGATCGGAAAATGGAAAAGGTGGAAACCCCAGTAGCGACATGGGCATGGTCACCAGGGTTACCTGCTGTCCCAATGTGCCATGGACAGTCCCTGATTGGACAGTCGTGTCCCTGCAACAATCGTAAAATGGAAAATGACCTCCGATCCCTGCCACGCAAATTCCGCAATATACATGTAAATAGTAGCATAAAACATATACATTACGATATGGAACACAGACATGGCATAAGAAAATAAATAAGGAACCCAAGCGCTTACAGAATAAGCTCATAGTATGGCAAACAAGTGAAGTTCTGTCAACTGCACTAGCCCTGGGTATGTGTAGTCCTGCAAATTCCGAAGTGTCCACATAACATGCCCCACTATGGGCATTGGAAAAGGTGCCAACCATAATGGTCACAAGCAGTAGTGACAGTACATAGCCGGGTAGCTGTGCTGACATAACAACAGTAAGGAAGCAAGATACCTCAAACACAGGCAAACATGTGCATAGCAACATATCCCAGACCCAGCAACGTCTCTGTTGCATACACTGGATGGTGTATGATGAAGTGTAATATCCAGAAGCAGAACCCATGCATTCGGATGTACTACACAATAGCCTCATTGTACATGTCAGTCACACCCATGTATACCCCTGCACCCAAACCTGCTAGCATCCGTGTGCAGCTATACAACCACACACAATGTGCATACCTGAACTGTGGTAAGATGTTTGTGTTAGGCAATGCCACGCGGGCAAATACGTACCCCACATGTCACCAACCCACCGCAGGTACAGATATGTAAATGGCTGCATGTGAATGTGTCAGCAGAATGTGTACATCCGGCATGTAGTATGTACCCGTCCAAACCATCTAGGTTTGCATACGACACGGTGCACATAACTGTACACATGTGGACAAGTCGGGTCGTTGGACCACCGCATCGATGATTATCTTTGCAGTGAAGTCGATCACATATAGCGGAACAGGTGCCTACCACACAGGACGTCCTAACAGGGTGCTACAGGCAAAGAAGGAAACTGGGACATCACATGTGGAGATTAAGCGTGGCTGGACGGACAAATACACACGGTCAAGGTAAAGGGCGGAACAACATGCATATGGCGGATGGATGTTGTTAAGTAAAATATATAGAAACACATATGAAGTTCCAGTTTACACTCGAAATACTATATAATGTATTGAATTGTACCGTACAATATGGCAGTAGAACTAAGCCTGCATGTAATTGGTGAAGCTAAGCTGTACTGTGATGGAATTCTGAACCTGGCAGTAAGCAGTACAGCAGGCTCATGTCTGTCATCATTAATTATTTGCTGGGTTACAGAACAATAAATGTATGTACATGCATAACAGCACTCCTTCCCCAGAGGAGGATGGCCTTGTGAGCTCAATCGAAGATAGCAGTACAACTCCCTACCAGAGAGACAAAGCAACGTATTAAGAAATTAACTGTCCACTGTATCGTAACAGTCTAGGGTCCTTGAAACAGCTACAATCACAAAAGGATACTGTAATGTACAAGGTGCCTTGCAAGGCTGTGTTATTCCCATGAGAAAACAATTTAAAAGCACGACCCCAGCACCCACGTATGTATAGACTATTGCGGACCATAGTGATGGAAATGCCCTGTGACCGACCACGTCAGTAAGGTGGGCAAAAGCTGATTGTAAACACTATATAAAGAAACTGCTTACTGTATAGAGTCAGACAAAACTCTCATACTTGGACTGTATATTATTTAGCCTGCCTGTGTACACTACTAAAACGTTCGAACCCGAGCCTCCTGTGTTATCGGCTGTCACTTAGAAAAGCCTACTGATAACTACAGTCTGGTTGTAACAACTTATTTCACATTGTGATCCTTGTAATCCGAATTCCCTTGGTAAGCTACAGGTCAGAGTGCATGGGTGGTTAGACATCTGCGCTGGAGAATATGCATAAATGGTTCTTCTTGAATGAAAAGACCTCCGACTGAATTGTTGTGTGTAAAGAGGCTGTTTACTGTCTGATCTGTGGCTGAAAAGCGGAAAACTGGATCCCAAGAAGAAACCGTGCAGCCTGAAACAGGAGGCCCAGGTAAGGAGTGTCTGCCTTTTTGTGTCTATTGTAGATCAGGGACCAGACTACATTGTGTTTCTGTTAACAGTAGTGATATCGGGTCGAAGACCTACCCACATACTGTTAAATCTGAACATAGGTCAGGGGAACACACAGCAGAGTAAATAGTGATTGTAGACACTACAGTGGATACAGGGAAGGAGACACACGTGTTATGACAGAAGGGTACGTAGCAGTCGTGTAGAGGATATGGGAGATTATTGAAGCAACAGATCATGTGATCCGCGTTTGACGGGTGTCGTGAAGAATATGCAATCGCAGAGAGCACATAATGTGAGTTACGCAGCAAAATGGGGTAATAAATATGACATTGATGGTATATTAGGCAACATATCGTTACTGAAACATTGTAATCCCTGAAAATTTGATGCATATGTTCCAAGGTAAACACCTGTTCCACCCTGAGAGGATTATGCCCTCTCTGGCCAGCCGTGTCCTGTAAATAAACCGAACAAATGTCAAATGTCCTGATATCTCAGGACAAACATTTCCCAGATATATATCAAGATGGTAGCATAAAACAGTAAATTTGTATGTGGAACAGCAAAATATAATAATAAACAGAATAAGCAACTGAAATGCTACAACAATTGGTCGCTCTCCTGGCAAAGCGTGAATACCTGTCCTATGTACTGGCCGTGGGTATGCATTTTCCAGGAAAATTACACGTTCCGAACACTAATGTCCCACATTGTGCATTGGAAAAGGTGGCAGCCCTAAGATGTGCAGGCGACAAAACAGCGACAATTGGGTATCCGTCATGCACATCGGTGGACTGAGGTAGTGTACCGAAGGGAATAGAACACTACAAATGGCTAAGCATCATACGTACACAGAGAAGATCATAATACAGTAGTACCGATCGCCCCCCCCCCCACAACACCCTACCACCTCAGATACCACATGCAGGATATTAAGCGGGAGGGCAGGCTAGTCCCCACACGTTATCCTGTGGCAACAGAGGTAGCACAATGAACAAATGTAATAGAAGCTATTGAAACCACATCCCGAACACGTAACATACCTAGGGACACCCGGTAAGAACACAGTACTAAAACAGAGTGAGGATATCTGTCAATTAATTGAAGTACCGAACCATCATGCAGGACAGGAAGGCCAGGACCCAACCCCGTGGCGTATAGACCGTGGACACCAGAAGATATCTGCAAAGTCAGAGAGAATTCCCCATCCACAAAGTAATCGCTATTCACCATGCAATACCCTGTATCTCCTGATCGGAAACCAAAAGGGAATGGCGGATGGTACAGTATGTATAAGCTGTAAATCATGTAAGAATACTTAGGGTAGCGTTGGTGCCAGACCCACACACTATATTCAATGCTATGAACATGCCACAGAAGTATCTTACCGTGGTACATATAAGCTATGCTTACTTTGCAATACCTATACATCCACATAGTCCGTATTGCTTTGCTTGTACAGTCAGGGTGACAGATACAGCCATACCCGGCTATCGCGGGGCTACTGTGAAAGTACAACGATATTCTCACAGGGGATGGCTAGCTACATTCGGTGTCAACTCCACCGGGGCCAGTCAAGCTCCACTTTAATTGGATGATATTCTGCTTGCGGCCCCTACCCAGCAGCAATGTATGGAAGATACAATAGCATTATTGAGATAATCAGCAGAACAGGGACATAAAGTAAGCAAGCATAAATTGCAACTACAGAGAATACAGGTCAATTACCTGGCATATCTGGTATCCAAGTAGGGTAGAACATCACATGGCGATAGGAAGGTAGCAATATAATAAGCACCCAAGCCAACTAACAAGAAGGGAATGATGTCGTGTCTGGGCCGACTAACACATGTTAAATCTGGATACCAAACAATGCTGTGGAATCCGCTGTATTGTTTGCCTTAACCTTTAATACACCTATGGCAGCACAACACATAGTACAACGGATTACAGTAGCAGAAACAGCGTTATGCAGACTAGAACGATTGATAGCCTCAACAGCTGTAGTAGGTCTCGTGAATAATCATAACACATGTTGTCAGACCGTAGATTGTAAGCGGAGATATATGGCGTCAGTCTTGATGCAACAACAGGGAAGTAAGCAACGCTAAATAGATGACTACTCATTGCAGTTGGACACTGTGGCATGGTCAGTGCCACATTGTGTACAGGCAGTTGTTGTAGCACCCATGGCAGTACAGGCCCGGCCGTAATGTTACTAGACCACCCTCTCACTGTGAGAATGTGTCATGCAGTTGCGATCAATCTGCTGCAAGAGAAGATAGAATTCCTGACTCGTGCTAGACATTTGTCATGTCTGACCATACCACTGAGTCAACCTCACATGGTGATTGAGCGTTGTACAACATGAAACCTATCAGCGTCACGTCTGACACCTGTGTATGGCACACCACACAGTTGCCTATACGAAATGGATTAAATAACTACACACAGACATGATAACACTGATATACCCTTAGATGATGCAGAGGTGACAGTTAATGTATGCGGAACATGTAGACAGAGTCCGACGGGAGCGAATGAAGTAGTTTATGCAGTAGTTATTGATAATGACATTGTAGGCGGCCAAACCCTGCAGCATAACGTGTCTGCTCAAGCAGCAGAATAGATAGCTTTAACACGTGCTTGTACTGTAGCGGAAAAATGATGTGTGGACATATGTCGATAGTCATTCTGTTGTCTGTGCAGTGCATGTTTATGAGCAGCAGTGGAAGAATAGGGGAATGATAACATCCACGGTAAACCGATTAATCATGCGCATATGAACCTGAATGCATTACACTACATGCAGTTACCCACTGAAGTAGGTAATTGTAAATGTGCAGGGCATAGAAAGCAACAGGATAACAGTAGGAAAGTTGAGGCATGAGCTCATGCACCTGCAAAACAAGCAGCGTCACAGTTGGAAAGTGTCTGTGTGAATGAGGAATGACAAACCTCAGACTGTTTAGATGTAGAAACTGTACAAACAATGCAAACAGCAACTACGAAAGCAGAAAAGCCGGCGTGGTTATGGCGAGGAGCAATCCTTGAACACGGACTGCACATATCCACAGTGATAAAGCCAATATTAACGTCTAATATATTCAGATATGCGGCTTTGTGGAGCCATGGGTAGAGACATGTCTCAACAGGGGATGGTACATTTGGTTAACAGAATACCCTAACATACGGAATTACGAACCACATACAAACCTCATGAGCAGCGTGTCACGTTTGCCGTAGATATCATGCACAGGGAGTATTTAAACCGAAGGGAGTGAGTTTACCTACACCACCCTAACCGTTCCGTACTATTTGTATGGAATTCATACATCTGCATAAATGTGAAGGGAACAAATACTGTTTAGCGATTACACATATATATAATCAAAATGGGTAGAAGCATTCCCAACCAGTAATCCGGATGCAGCAGCAGTGGCAAAGGTGCCAGTAAAATTAAGTATCCCTAGATCTGGCATGCTGTAAAGAAGCTACAGTGACAATAGAACACATGTAGTTAACCAGACAATCACGCTACCTGGGGATTACTTATTATTACCATGAATGTCAATTGCATGTACAACCCACACTCAACACGACTGCTGCCGCGCAGAATGGGATCGAGAAATAAGTAGAGGAGTTTGGTGGGTGACGTCCCGCCGAGTTTCCTGAGCTGTCTCCCTCTAGCATTGCTGCGCATGACAACAGTTCCAAATGTAAAGTGCTGCACCCACTTGAAGTAGTATGTGGAATGGCATATCATGTGCCAGAGTGGAAAGCTGTCATGCCTGCAGAGCAGGTCGATGACTCAGTAGTAGGTGACATGAGAGGATTGTTAACTAGTAACACTGTTCCTCAGTTAAAGTCTGTTACAGATAAGAGCAAGCGAAGGCGGAAGCATAGCTGACACCAGTATCCTGTGTGTATGTCACTGTTATCCAAAGAACATTATTGCCAAGTGGACAGTGCGAATGTCTGTACCGGGTACTGTTGGCAGCGCCTACCGCAGTAAAGTTTGCAGAGAGGTCGTCCTGGGTCCACCTCACATTTCTCAAACTGGTAAAGGATATCAAGTCTGATTGACATCTTGTAGCTGATATACCAAAGAGCCGAATCACCGGCGAAGACTGTATAACAATACAAAGCAACCCCAAAGACATTTATGTTTGCTGTCCTAATGATTATACACCTATTAACCATGTTTGTGTTTACGTTACAATTTCCGGGACCTTACCTGCATATAACTACACGGATACAAATACTGATACGTGATGAACTGGCCACAGAGTGTCTTCCACACTTCAACAGATACCTAGGCATGATGCGTGTGCATATAGAGACTAGGAACACTTTAAATTGCTGTGTTTGTACTGCCATACCTACATCATATGGAGGACTTCCGATGCATGTTGTCCCCTTGGGGATAGATTGAGACTTGTGAATATCTACACTTTGATACAGGTTCTGTGAGATCACAGGACAACGTGGCAATGTACTTACCTGTTACACAAAAGGAATTGTATGTTATCATAAACATGGTACAGTTTCAGTTGGTGGGAGTATTTGTAACATAACTGTGTCTTACGAATGTCATATAACAGCCAAAGATCACAGTACTACTTGTAGCACCATTCCTAATTTGTATTGAAACATCATGAGAACAATGTTGAAGGATGTGCAGAAACATCCTGAATTGTATAAACAGTCCTCTGTTAGAGACAGGAATTTGTTACATGCAGAGGTAACCCGCATCAGTAATAAAGTAGAATATAGTTATGTTGTTTGTGGGAAATAAGCATAGCAATGGTTACCTGGGAATTGGTCCGGCAGTTGTTATTTGGGTTATCTGGCTCCAGTCACATGACATACTGTACAATTGCCTGTGGGTGCGAAGCGAACTATAACACATATAGCTCGAAGAACTGGGAACACAGTCGAGAAACCTACTAATCCAGTGGGTGAAATGGAAGCTGTTCTGACATGTCAGTCCTCTGCAAGAGATAAAGGAATACCGATTCATATGGACTTCAGTGACAGCGTCACAACCTGGGCTGGAACACCCCCAGCTTCTGGAGTAGTGAAATCAATCAGGGAACAGAGGAAGTTATCAAAAACTGTCGGAGGAAGGATGAATGTGACTTCCGCTCCTGAACATGTGACTGATGAACTGGATGCAATGAGAACTGTTGTGTCACAAAATGTAATAGTGCGACTGCACCGTGGCGCTGAGAATTGCGCGCGCGCTTACTGAAGAAGATCGCTGTGTCCAACTACCACATGAAGAGACCAAAAGCAACGCCCACCTACAGGTAATATAGCAGGTGTCATCCATGGCGGAACCAGGCCCAAACCCACTGCCGAACCATTTCCACAAACCATTGGGTGGATGGGGTCAGTCATACTGAATATCATGATTGCCATTTGTGTTGTTCTGCTCATATTGGGAGCATGTGTCTAGTCACGGGATACTGTGCATGTAAGTATTAGTCAGGGACTCTGGCAACATACCTGTACCGAGACTATGGATCAAGACCTGTAGTGGTATTTGTCAATAGAAAATGCAATCCTACTTGCAATGTACATCAAATTACCTGCCTAGTTAAACGTTCCACAGAGGAAGGCGCCAGGGAATGAAATAATGTTGTATATGTCTCTGGATAGAGTAGAAGCAATCAAAGGAGGAGAATGTTAGCAAAATACATATTTAAACATAATATGACGTGCAACTTTAGAAGCTAATAGTGTATAATGCATATTATTCTACCTGACAATATAGCAGTACAGCTTCTCATGCATGTAATTGCTTGTAGTGTAGCTGCAGTGTGATTGAACCCTAGCAGTAACCAGTGCAGCAGGTGTATGTCAGTCAGCATTAGTCATCTGCTCGGTTACAGAATAATACATGTATGTACAGGTATATCTGTCATCCTTCTACTGAGGAGGATAGGCTTGTGAGCTGTAACACAGAGTACAGCTGCTCAGCAGAGAGACACAGGAACCTAGTAGGACACGGGTGAGGACTGAATATGAACAGTGTTGGAACCGTGTCAGAGCAGAACTTACCAAAGTACAGTCTAACTGAATATGTGGCTCACAAGGTTGGGCTATCCTCATGGGAAAACATGTAATAAGCATTACCTGAGCACTGTTGTAGGAATACAATGTTCTGTACTCTAGCAATGTAAATGCCTTGTGACTGACAACATCATTAATGTGTGCAAAGATGATAGTATACAGAATGCTCATACAGATGTAACATGTATAGAGTTGAACAAATGTCTAAACTTTGACTGCATACTCCTTTGCCTCCTGCTGCACAGTAATAAAATGTTATTAATCCCAGCTTCCTGTGTTAATGAGTGTCATGTTGAAAATACGAATGAGTGTTACAGTTTGATTTAAAAGACTTAATTGACAGATGTTTACGTTCTAGCATTGGAATAGGTCAAGACAAACATCACAATGTCCATGTGTACCACATACACACAGCCAGTAACATGCAGTAGTAGTGCATGAAGGCATACACGACTGTGGGAATAGTACAGGACATATGGCACGTGCCAAGTGCAGATGCATGACACAAACACCAGGATGGGTGTCCCTGCAAAGAGGAACATGTGCCAACTACACCTCCCACAGATGTACTGGCAATAAAAACACATGGCAAACACACAGACACACTACTGTCCAACACATGACTGCATCGGAGCCTGGTCAAACACCAACATGAAGCATGCACAAACAGGGACTTGAGTAATGTTTGCCTTAACACCCCCATAGGCCAAAGAAGAATAGAATGGACATATGCATGTAATGCTGTGAAGGATGTGTGGTAGTCCTCAGTATCACAGTGTTAGGGACACAGATACACTGTCATCAACTGTGGCGTATGTGCAGCGTACACAGCATACCTGCATGTAATACAGAGGACAATCATGTGCCACAGAAATATACAGTGGCGAAAGACTATAGTGGATAGACAATTGTACATGTGACAAACTATGAATATAGGTTCACCGTCCATAGGTACAGGGTAGGCCATCGTCCCAGGCCCAGCCATAATACTACACCATAGTTAGGATGACTTTGCCAACCTTCTGTGCTTCAGATGAAATACCCATGATATTGCTGTATCTCCGTCAAGCAGTGATAATGATGTAATCCCTGGCCTATACCTGCAATTCTCCATCCAATGGACAACATAGCTGCGAACAAGGCTAGGAAGGATGTCTGTCTCACATGTACTGTGATGTAGATCCACAGCATAATGATTGTCTGGGTGATATATGTGTCACCCAAACACATCCATGAATGACCGTGACAAGGTAAATGTCACCTGCCCTAGTGATTCTGAGGGATGCGGATACAGTAGGTGAAGCATACACATGACATATGGGTTGACATGGCCTTGTATGTCAGGCACAGGTCAACACCAAACAGCAGGTATGTGGCGTGATGTGGCAGGGGTCCTACATGTGGGGCAGCATTACACAAAATGGTGTCATCCTGCATCTGTACAACGATCAACCTATGTGGGCTTCCCAGCTGCTGTAGGTGTATGGTCAGATACAGTCTGAATGGGGCAATGTAGTAGATCATAGGTGTAACACGTAATGGGTACAAGGGAACAATGACCTAGCCTGATGTAGATGTGAATCCCTGCACCAACAGGTGGGCAATGTAGAAGACCCACACAACCACGATAGCAGCGTGTGTGTGGAATGAATGGTGACCATCCAACACTGTCCCCTGATTCCTGGTAATCACCCCTGTGCTGAGTGGACAGCCACCTATATGCTGGACAGGGGTGACCTAGTACTTCTCCACAGGTATGATGTTGCATGACGTTGCATTTAGCTGTGGGACATGTCCCTGACAGCAGATATGCATACCTGGGAGGCGCCTTGAAGGATATCTGTGTCAGATGTCTGTCCCACTATGGCACCTGTTTTGCAGTCATCTACAAACACTGTTGCCCATAGCACCCCTGTGTGTGCCTGTACCGTGAAGATGTAGGTGTATGACAGGAGTGCACACATGGAAGGGCCCCATGGGACACCACTTCTGACAGGCAGTAGGTCTGATATGCTGCCAGCAACTATGACCGTGTGGGTTGTGTCACATAGACAGTTTACAACACATTCTGTGATGTGCGTGTTCACATCCCAGCCAATGGGTTTATCAACGATACCTGAGGGTGGTAATGTGATGAAGGGCTTTGCCAGGTCGAGGTAGGCTGTATGGACTGCAACACCCCCATCAGTGGCCTCGGCGACTGTCCTGAAAATGTCAACCATGCTTTAAAGGCATGAACCGCACCTGAACAAGACAAACCGTGTGTGAGGCAAAGTAAGTATGTCCCCTATGCAGTCATGTACGAGCCACAGTATGATCCCTCCCCATGTCTTTGCAGATAGGTCTCCTCAGGGTAATGGGACAGTAATAACCAGCCTCAGTGGAGGTATTGGCCTTCTGTCGTGGGACTACAGTTGCCATGTGACACAACCTGGGTACCCTACCTGAGGTGAGGCTACAAAGAAATAGCTGTCCTAACTGTGGGTCCAATTCATAACCGAGATAGTGGAGTACACAGCGGGGTCACCAGCTGGTCTCATCGATGCTATGTCCACTACCCTGGAGAGAGCATGTCCCACCTGTGTGTCACAGAACATTTGGTGACCACAAACCTGTGGTACACACATCACCTCATGTGTGGGGGAGGGTGTGGAGATGTCCTCACTGGACTTGTCAGCCTGTATGTTGGCAATGTGTGTATGTTGAGTAAACCCCACCTCTATGTGAACCCAGTCAGAGCATATGTGGGACTGAGCTCCCAGGTGTCCAGCATAGCAACTGAAGGTGGTATGATTGTTAGCCAGGTCCATGTAGGTATATCTGTGGAATGTGCCCTGGACTATTTCATGACAGTGTGTAAGTCTACACATATGATGACCAAGGGTGTCACACCTCACAAGGTGTCTGCTCCACCTTGTAGTAGCCACCTCCTCGTGTTGTACATTTTGTGTATGGCTGGGGTACACCACACTGGATGCTTGGCATTGGTACAGTGAACCACAGTTGGGTAAGTGAATGACTGGCTCATGCAGTCCTGTAGGTACTGGTAGATGGCAAATGTGATTGATGCAGTGGCTGCCGTACCATCGACCACTGGCTCAGGGTCCTTAAAGGAGACCACAGTACTGCGCGGTATTGTGTAGTCTGCCTCTGAGCAAGCAATGTGTATGGTAACTGGCAACACTCACAGCAACGGATGCCAAAAGCAGAAGCCAATGTCCAAATAACATAGATCAACTTCTGCATGACAATATGTGTTATCATACATGTATTGACATGTGTCTGCCAATTACAATTGGAAATGGCGGTAAGACTGGCCTAAAGTTCCCATGATGTACACAGTCTGGGGTGTTGTTCCGATAATAAAGTGGCAATACCTCCCAATCGTGACCTCTGGGTATGGTATGAAAGTGGTTGTTAACCTGCAACATTGGATGTATAGCATTGGTTTCTGGTGTCGGAAGACATGGTTCCTGTAGCACAACACAGTATGGGTAGTCAAGCACACATACACGATTGCTGAACACACAGCATCAGTGAAACCCACTGCTCACAAGGACACAGTCCGACAAGCTCTACACTTTACATATGCACAGTGGTGTCCATTGTAGGACCCAAAAATTGTGGAAAGAATCGAATAATTTCTTATTTCAATGCGTACCTGAAATCATTGTCGTCACAGGTACACATATACATATACATATATGCAAGCGTGTTTAATGTTGCTGATAGCTGTCCATGTAATGCAGCACAGATGCACAGAAATACCCAGGGTACGGGTCCATAGAAGTGCGTCCACATCACAGTTCCGCACACATGACGGATGTGTAATGGGTACTGTCAATTGTTGCAGTCAAGGGATTCTGGGTATGTAGGCGCTGTGCTCGGTGTTGTTTCGCAGGCAATCCTTTCTCCCGCCCCGTGGGAGGCATGTGTCGTAGCACCTGCCTTACTCTCCGCTAATAATGCAAACCATACTCCGGAGAATGCTAAATGTAGGTGTGGAATGTGTACAGCCCTATACTAGTGTCCAGTAGGCAATTGTCATGGATGGACACCGTGTATGGCCAGGATGGCACCTACAACTGCAAACCGGGTACATGACATAGCAGCGGTAAGGCATAACACAGGAAATACACATAGGGACTACAGTTGACATTCCACATACAAAGCAGGACCCTCGTGCCAACACCGGTACACAGCACTCAGTCTGCCAGCAACAGACTGAGGAGCACCGCTACCGTGTACAGCGGAACAGATGTGCGACCTGTGGAACACATACTAATGGCACACACACAGCGTCAAGTAGGATATGTAAACTATGGCATTCCCACCTATGAAGACAACATGGTTAAATGAATGCATAGGTAATCAACATGTTCGGTGGTGTTATATTGGAAATACAGTGGCGGATATGTCCCATTGGGATGTCTGCGGTTAATATGAAGCATTTGCTAACCAGCATCTTTGGATGTATGTCATTTGTCCACAGTAGTAAATCACCTGGTTATGTAGCACCATGTGGAATGGGTAGTCAAACAGACATCAGCGATTGCTGAACACACAGTATCAGTGAAACCCACTGCTCACAAGGACACAGTCCGACAAGCTCTAAACTTTACATATGCACAGTGTTGTCCATTGTAGGACCCAAAAATTTGTCTAAAGACAGGAATGCCGCCTTCTTTCAACACTTAATTGAACTCATT
The DNA here is from genome assembly GCF_019279795.1 of Protopterus annectens. NCBI lineage: Eukaryota > Metazoa > Chordata > Ceratodontiformes > Protopteridae > Protopterus > Protopterus annectens. The sequence goes on from NC_056728.1 coordinate 554,977,289, forward strand.
GTCGTCACAGGTACACATATGCACATAGCGTGTTTAATGTTGCTGATAGCTGTCCATGTAATGCAGCACAGATGCACAGAAATACCCAGGGTAGCGGGTCCATAGAACTGCGTCCACATCACAGTCCCGCACACATGGCGGATGTGTAATGGGTACTGTCAGTTGTTGCAGTCAAGGGATTCTGGGTATGTAGACTCTGTGCTCGGTGTTGTTTCGCAGGCAATCCTTTCTCCCGCCCGTGGGAGGGATGTGTGCGTATCACCTGCCTTACTCTCCGCTAATAATGCAAACCATACTCCGGAGAATGCTAAATGTAGGTGTGGAATGTGTACAGCCCTATACTAGTGTCCAGTAGGCAATTGTCATGGATGGACACCCGTATGGCCAGGATGGCACCCACAACTGCAAACCCGGGTACATGACATAGCCGCGGGAAGGCATAACACAGGAAATACACATAGGGACTACAGTTGACATTCCACATACAAAGCCGGACCGCTGTGCCAACACCGGCGTACACAGCACTCAATCTGCCAGCAACAGACTGAGGAGCACCCGCTACCGTACAGCGGAACAGATGTGCGACCTGTGGAACACATACTAATGGCACACACACAACGTCAAGTAGGATATGTAAACTATGGCATTCCCACCTATGAAGACAACATGGTTAAATGAATACATAGGTAATCAACATGTTCTGGTGGTGTTATATTGGAAATACAGTGGCGGATATGTCCCATTGGGACGTCTGCGGTTTATATGGAGCATTTGCTAACCAGCATCATTGGATGTATGTCATTTGTCCACAGTACTAAATCACCTGGTTATGTAGCACCATGTGGAATGGGTGGTCAAACAGACATCCGCGATTCCTGAACACACAGTATCAGTGAAACCCAGTGCTCACAAGGACACAGTCCGACAAGCTCTACACTTTACATATGCACAGTGGTGTCCATTGTAGGACCCAAAAATTGTGGAAAGACAGAATTATGTCTTATTTCAATCGTAACTGAACTCATTGTAGTCACAGGTACACATATGCACATAGCGTGTTTAATGTTGCTGATAGCTGTCCATGTCATGCAGCACAGATGCACAGAAATACCCAGGGTACCGGGTCCATAGAACTGCGTCCACATCACAGTCCCGCACACATGACGGATGTGTAATGGGTACTGTCAATTGTTGCAGTCAAGGGATTCTGGGTATGTAGACTCTGTGCTCGGTGTTGTTTCGCAGGCAATCCTTTCTCCGCCCGTGGGAGGATGTGCGTAGCACCTGCCTTACTCTCCGCTAATAATGCAAACCATACTCCGGAGAATGCTAAATGTAGGTGTGTAATGTGTACAGCCCTATACTAGTGTCCAGTAGGCAATTGTCATGGATGGACACCCGTATGGCCAGGATGGCACCCACAACTGCAAACCTGGGTAAATGACATAGCCGCGGGAAGGCATAACACAGGAAATACACATAGGGACTACAGTTGACATTCCACATACAAAGCAGGACCGTCGTGCCAACACCGGCGTACACAGCACTCAATCTGCCAGCAACAGACTGAGGAGCACCGCTACCGTACAGCGGAACAGATGTGCGAGCTGTGAAACACATACTAATGGCACACACACAGCGTCAAGTAGGATATGTAAACTATGGCTTTCCCACCTATGAAGACAACATGGTTAAATGAATGCATAGGTAAGCAACATGTTCGGTGGTGTTATATTGGAAATATAGTGGCGGATATGTCCCATTGGGATGTCTGAGGTTTATATGAAGCAGTTGCTAACCAGCATCTTTGGATGTATGTAATTTGTTCACAGTACTAAATCAGCTGGTTATGTAGCACCATGTGGAATGGGTAGTCAAACAGACATCCGCGATTGGGAACATACACCAGCAGTGAAAAGCACTGGGCAGGTGGACACAGTCCAGCAACATCTAACTTGACATATGCACATCGGTGTCCATTGTAGGACCCAAAATTCTGTTCAGAGAATGCCTGCTAGCTTCCTGCATTACTCATGTGATCTAATTGTCGTCACCACGTCACAGGTACACATATGCACGCAAGCGTGTTCAATGTTGATGATAGCTGTCCATGAACTGCAGCACACATGCATAGAAATACCCAGGGTATCGGGTCCATTCAGCTGCGTCCACATCACAGTCCAGCACACATGAAGGATGTGTAATGGGTACTGTGCACTGTTGCAGTCAAGGGAGTCTGGGTATGTAGAATCTGGCCTCGGTGTTGTTTAGCAGGCAATCCTTTGTCCGCCCGTGGGAGGGGCGTGTCGTAACACATCGTCACTCTCCGCTATTAATGCACACCATACTCCGGGGAATGCAAAATGCAGGTGTGAAATGTGTACAGCCCTATACCAGTGTATAGTAGGCAATTCACATGGATGGACAAGCGTATGACTAAGATGGCACCCATAACTGCAAACCGGTGGAATTACACTGCCGTAGTAAGGCATTACACAAGTCATACACATAGGGACTACAGTTGACATTCCCCATACAACAAACACAGACAACCGGCTGATGAAGTCTAAAGCAAAGTCGAGGTACTGTAGGGACCGTCAGTGACCAACCAGAGCACACCAAGAATTAAAGGCAGTCACCATAGTCTATTGGAGCCCGCTTCGTCTGCTTCATAAGCAGACTTATTCAGACTACATACAATGCAGTCCAACCTACTACATTTACAAGCATTAATTGGTCAGTACATTAGATGTGCTAGGTACTAATTACATGCCTTAAAGGCAGACAAGCGAACAAACCTTACTTGGGTTACAGATCCCACACAGTGAGGACATCAGACATTGCTTCGAAAGGTACAGTCTTCATCGGAAAATATAAATATATGTACATATATGAAACATGAACCAACATAAAATGTTTTCCAAATGTCTGACTGTGTAAGATACATATATATGTCCTACGGATTGTGCCAATATATTAACAGAACTGCAGACACCTAGTAATATAAATGAACCATAATATATACACATAAACCGTATGATTATGACTACTGTAAAATAGACCAACGAAATGTAAACATTCACAATGTGCTAATGTAAATATTCAGTTAGAAGGTTACTTAAATAAATCAACTCAGTCATCCATGTGTAAATACTAACACAAGGCCAGCGAGGTGCTTGCCCTCACATGTACTGGGATGTTGTTCCACAGCATAGTGAGTGTCTGGGTGATGAATCCGTCCCAACAACACGTTCGATTAATGACAGTGTCAAGGTGTACGTCAGCTGCCCTTGTGGTTCTGAGGGATCTAACTTCATTGCGTGAAGCATAGTCATCAGATCTGGGTTCGACTTAGCCGTGTATGCCAGGCACGGGTCACCTCTGGGCAAGTGGTATGCAACTGTATACAGCTGGAATTCTTTCAGTCGGTCAGTATAACACATATACCTGAGACCCTGCATCTGTTTGTCGAAGAACTGTTGGTGCCTTTCCAGCTGCTGCAGGTGTTGGGTCAGATACATTCTGAACGGGGCATTGTACCCAATCATAGGTCTATTGAGCGATGAGTACAAGGGGACAATGACCTCCCCTGATCTAGATGTGAATCCCTTCATGATGATGTGGGCAATGTGGAAGGTCTACCTAACTATGTTAGCAACATGTGTGTCTACCGAACGGTTAACAACAACACATGTCCCCAAATCACTGGTAACCCCCTCTGTGCTCAGTGGATTGCCACCTATATGGTAGCTCGGGGTAACCTTGTTCTTCCCGAAGGGTATGCCTATGCATTTCCTGGCATTTAGCTGTAGGACATGTCTCTGGTACCACTTATCCACATCTGTGAGGCACTCCTGAAGGATATCTGTGTCAGATGTGTGTCTGACTTTGGCACCGGTTTGCAGTCATCTGCAAACATTGTCACCATAACCCCCTGTGTATGCGTGTACATTGGAAGCGTAGATGCTGGAAATAGTGGACCCAGGACTGAGCCCCATGGGACACCACCTGTGACTGGCTGTGAGTATGACATGGCACCAGCAACTATGGCCATGTGTGTTCTGTGACTTAGCCCGTTTGCAACCCATATGGCGATGTATGGATTTACATTCAAGATGACGGGTTTATCAATTATACCCGAGGGGTATTGTGTCGAAGGCCTCTGCCGGGTTGAGGTAGGCTGTATGGACTGCTTTACCCTCAGCAATGGCCTTGGTGACTGATTCTACAAAGTGAAACACGTGTAAAGGGCATGATCTGACTCTGACCAAGCTAAACTGGGTTGTATCCAAAGTATCACGGGTCCCCTATGTCTTTATCTATGTGTCCCATTATGATCCATCTCCATGGCTTTGCAGATAAGGCTTGTCAAACTAATGGTATGGTAATAACCAGGGTCAGTGGAGGCACCATCTATGTGGAGTGTGACTACAGTCGCCCTGTGCTACTACTCAGATACGTATCCTGAGGTGAGGCTAAGATTAAACAGCTGTCCTAAGTGTGAGTTAGAGTTCCTGGAGTACACAGCTGGGACACCATGTGGAGCCATGGATGCTGTGTTGACTGCCTTGGGGCTGGATGTGGGTAATGCTGGACATACCCACGGCAGGCGTGTACGTTCGAGTCCGATGCCCAAGGGACCACACACATAGCCGGCCTTAGGCATAGGCCAAGTAGGTAGCCGTCTAGGGTGTTGCTCTACTCGGGGCACCTTTCCAGACTCTATTTGGTGTAGGTAGACCAGGAGGGTAGCGGGTGATGTATCGGTGGCAACTTCTGCCTAGGTCACCACTTACCCTAAGGCCACTCTTCCCGTGGGTAATACAGCAGTACCCACACCCAGGCAGCGGGTCATTGCTAGGGTCATTGCTAGTATGGCACATCATCTATGAAAGGAAACCATATATCCCCAGACATAATGGCACAGCATAATGCCTGTTCGCGGCCAAAGGCAGACATCGTCACCAGCGGCGGTGCGGGCGTACTGCAGCGTGATGTCCGTTAACAATGCCGACATTGTCTCGCTTTGTGAAACAAACTCCACAGAGACATTCAATAATAGACAGCGACGGACAACCCGATGTCCTCGTGTCTGAGCTGTTCAACCTGTTACGCCATGTTAAATGTGTGTAGCACAGCGGAACCGGGCCAAACAAAGCAACGGACATGTCTGTGGCTCAGTGAAAGTCGTCACGCAATGTTAAACCCTTGTAATATTGCGACACAGGCCATACATACGGAGGGTTAGTAATGGAAATTGGTTATTTCGAGCAGACCGTGTGCAATTAGTATAACGACATCTACAACGGGTACACCGGCCAATCGGCGCACACGGTTAGGAATAATTGGGGGGGGCCGTGACATGGTACCATGGACACGGACAAAACGTGCCCATGTGACTCATCTAACATTCGTACAGGGTCAGGGCAGTCCCGTACAGTGGGCGGCCAAGACCAAACCCAAAGCACCACAGCAACACCCTGACAATCGAAGGCCTGTATGCGTATGGGATATAAGCAGCTGTCATCTGAACAGCCCTGCGGTGGCGACATATGCATCCTGGGCCATGGCGAGGGAATTAGGAACGTTCAACATGCAGTACCGCACCTTTCCCAGCAGGAGAATGGATGCCTGTGACGTGCGTGTGTGCGGGGGGGGGGATATGTAAATGTACATAGGTACCATGGGTATGCATATTAATGACAACGAACAGCTAACGTGCACTGGTCACAGTAACCGTCAAACGTGAATGCAGTCACGTTTGAATTACGACTATTTTTATTTATTTTATTTTTATTTTATTTTATTTTACATTTGTTGACCGGGCTAGTCTAGCTGGATATATGTCCATTTTCAGTAGAGGCCCGGGGAGAAAAGCTCCACACATAACATAATAATGACAGACAGACATATTATTAATAAAGACATACAATAAAAATAGAAATATAAATCAATTTTGTTAATAAAATCAACATACATTAAGGAACTCAAACAGTTTAATATCATACATAATGTTTGGTCAATTTCAAAGCATTTTATCTAGTACATAAAGGTTATGCAATAAGGCATTTGCCATATGGATAACAGTTGAAGCTCAGAAGGATACAGTAGTAAAAGGGAAATGTAAGATGAATAAAAGGGAAGAGGCAGGGGTTAGGAAAGAGAGAGGAAAAGAGGAAGACTATAGAACATATAGATGTGCGTTATGTAAAGCGTCCATGCTGCAAAGACTGTTACATATATAAAGCTGTAAGTGCTTTCTGCACCGTCCGTCAACGGATCAGACATATGTTACGGAATAGTCACAAGTAGCATAAAACACGTAACCACACAGACACTGTAAACATATATAAGCGGACTACGGATATGCGTAATGTGGCGTGCGGCGTAACCCACAATCCGGACATGCGGTGTGCGTGTGTGATCCAGTGGAACCAGGGAAGGTTACGGATGTCTCCTCCACACGTTTACATTCATAATTGTCAAATATATGCTTAAATAGTACTTATTGATTCCATGCTTTGTTATCGTAATGCTACTATTATACACATTGATATACAATAACCTGATCAACACACTACATTCTAAGGTGCACTCACAGCAATTATCAACTATGTGTCCGGATACTGATTGTATTTACCAATATTGTATATATATTAACACATTGTTGCCGTATTATTGTTTCCATGAAGTAAGGCATGCAACACTGATATGTATATGTCACGTTATAATCAAGACTTGGAGCACTGTCCACCTAACTATGAGCAGGTTTATTGATTATTTCGCTTTAAACCGACTCTGAAGGAAGTGTATAAGGGACGGCTATGTCATGCATTCCGTACTCCGACGATGACCCATGTTAGTAGGTGAGAGAGCTCAGTATCCTTTCACTGTGGAGTCTATCGTATTTGACAGTGTCTGGTTTGCCGATATATGTTCCATAATGTCGTTTATGAAGATGGGCAGGACGCAAGGTTTGCTGTATTTCCGCATACTGGCACGTGGATATAGATAGGCCATGTCATACAAATGATGGGTAGTCAAGCAGACATCCACGACTGGGGAACATACAGCGGCAGTCAATACCACTGGCCAGATGGGGACAGTCAAACACGTTCTACACTTTACAAATGCACATCGGTGTCCATTGTAGGACTCCAAAAATTACGGCGTCTGCTCCTTTATCCACGGGATCGGCCAATCAGAATACTAACCGTGACTACGGCACAGCTGGACATATGCACCACCAGCGTGTTTAAGGTTGATGATACCTGCCCATGACATGCAGGACATATGAACAGAGGTCCCCAGACTGCCGTGTCCATACATGTGCGTCCATATCCCAGTTCCGCACACATGAAGCATGTGTCATGCGTACCGTGGGGGGTTGCAGCCATGGTATCCTGGGTATGCAAAATGGGGCTCGGTGTTGTTTGGCAGATAATCCGTTGTCCGCCCGTGGGAGGGCTGCGGGTACAGGGCGTGCCTTAGTCCCCAGTAAGGATGCAAAGCATCCATAGGGTAATGCTAAAGGCATGTGTGAAATGTGCTCAGCCTTACATCAGTGTCAGTAGGCATTTCCCAAGGATGGACAAGCGTACGGACAAGATGGCACCCATAATAGCAAACCTGGTGGAATCACACAGCCGTAGTAGGGCATGACACAAGACATTAAGATGGAAACAACAGTAGATACAGCCCGTAGACATCCATCCTGCCGTGCGAATCCCAGCGTACACAGCAGCGAAGGTGCTATCAAGTATGTGGGGATCACCCGCTTCCACTCTGCGGAACATACCTGCGACCTGTGGAACACATATTAATGGCACACCAACAACGTCAACTAGGAAGGTCATACTATCGCTAAAATATGGCGTTCACACACATAAGCGACATACTGTCATGAATAAATAGGTTCTACATGTACCGGCTGTGTTATACTGACAATACAGTGGCGGATAGTTCACAATGGTACCTGTGAGGATTATCTAAAGCAGTTGCCAACCTGCAGGACTACAGTAACACCCTATGGGTAAATTGTGGAAGGACACGGGTTACGTAGCACTACATAATATGGGTAGGCGGACAGACATCCGGGAATGGGGAACATATGGCGGCAGTCAAACCCACTGGCGAATGGACACAGTCCAACATGTTCTAAACTTTACATATGCACATCGGTGTCCATTGCAGGACCCAAAAATTACTCCTTAAGTAAGTGTAGGCAACATAGTGTGAACCGGAAGAGGTGACAGCCGTGACTACGGCACAGGTAGATATATGCACCACAAAGCGTCTTCAAGGGTGATGACAGCCGTCCATGAAATGCAGGACATATGAATAGGACTCCCCAGGCTGCTGCGTCCATACACGTACGTTCACATCCCATTTCCGCACACATGAAGGGTGTGCAAGGGGTACTGTCGAGGTTGCAGACATGGGATCGTGGGTATGCAAATATGGGTGTCGGTGTGGATTGGCAGATGATTACGTCGTCCGCCCGTGTGCGGGGCGTGGCCATAACATATCGTTACTCCGCAATACTAATACCGATCATCCACGGAAATGGAGAATGCAGCTGTGAAATGTTGACAGCCCGATACTAGTGTCAGTAGGCAGTTCCCATGGATGGACAAGCGTCACGGCCAAGATGGCACCCATAGCTGCAAACCTGGGGAATCCACAGCTGTTGCAAGGCATAACCCAGGGAATACAGATACGGTCTACAGTACACACTCCCCATTCAAAGCAAGACCGCTGGGCAGATACCGGCGTACACAACACTCAATGTGCCAGCACATCTATGGGGATCTGCGCTTCCATACAGTGGAACAGATGGGTCACCTGTGTAAAGATACCAATGGCACAATCTCCACGTCTGCTGGGAATGACATAGGATGGTCAAACTATGGCGTTGACACCAAAGAAAGACATCCTTCGGTGAATTAATAGGATTGATGTCAATACACCATGGCAAACACCCAATGAACAGGGAAGACTTGCTGGCACCCTATGGCCACAAACCATGTCACACATAGGTAGATGGAACAGTCAACATAAACATTTCGTCCACGACAGGTGGCAGATGGTAGCCAAAGGTACTTCATAGACATGTATGCGCTATCACCCGTTGGGCCCGTGAGACTTACACATAACATGGAAGTATCCAGGCTTTAAATATCCACCCTTACACTTCCATTTGTCACTTTCTATGCGAGCAATGGAGATGTAGCCACAGCATAGAAAGCAGAGGAGTACTGCTAACGAAACACACACATGTCAACATCACAGAAAGCATACTATGAACACACTTATTACATGATATTGTACTATGAAACACAAACAAACCAGCAACCTGCAGCAAGAATAGTCCCGTGGTTCGACACAACACAAGTCTTAAGTAACATTTAAACAGTTCATTAAAACATGCAGCGTTTTCGTTGTTTCCTAGCGTGTGCAGGAAAAATGCTATGTCTAAGAATGTTCACAATCAACAATGTGAGTCTTAACATGATTTTAAATATCACATTGTTGATTGTGAACACTTTAACAATTTGCTTATTCAGTTGTATTTTTGAAAGCAGCGGAAACACACACACACACGGAAGGGACGGAGATGAACCTACGCCTATTTACATGAACTCAGTACAGTATGAAGCATTTACACAAGCGCTACCGAGTTAACTGGCGTGGCGCTGTCAGAGGCATACATGTAGGCTGCTGGCGCCACCCGCAAGACAATATTTGGAAATAGCCAAGGCATGTGTTGCGGGCGTCTAAAAGCATAATCAGTCGCAGAGGCAGCTGGAAACACACACACAGAGACACACACACACGGAAGGGACGGGGGCGAACCTCGCCTATCTACATGAACACACTACTGTATGAAGCATTTACAGAGCAGCTACCGAGTTTACTAAACAGGCGCTGTCACAGGCATACTTGTAGGCTGCTGGCGTCACCCGCAAGACAATAGTCGGCAATAGCCAAGGCATGTGTTGCGGGCGTCTAAAAGCATAATCAGTCGCAGAGGCAGCTGGAAACACACACACACAGAGACACACACACACGGAAGGGACGGGGGCGAACCTCGACTATCTACATGAACACACTACTGTATGAAGCATTTACAGAGCAGCTACGAGTTTACTAAACAGGCGCTGTCACAGGCATACTTGTAGGCTGCTGGCGTCACCCGCAAGACAATAGTTGGCAATAGCCAAGGCATGTGTTGCGGAGCGTCTAAAAGCATAATCAGTCGCAGAGGCAGCTGGAAACACACACACAGAGACACACACACACGGAAGGGACGGGGGACGAACCTACGACTATCTACATGAACACACTACTGTATGAAGCATTTACAGAGCAGCTACCGAGTTTACTAAACAGGCGCTGTCACAGGCATACTTGTAGGCTGCTGGCGTCACCCATAAGACAATAGTTGGCAATAGCCAAGGCATGTGTTGCGGAGCGTCTAAAATCATAATCAGTCGCAGAGGCAGCTGGAAACACACACACACAGAGACACACACACACACGGAAGGGACGGGGGACGAACCTACCACTATCTACATGAACACACTACTGTATGAAGCATTTACAGAGCAGCTACCGAGTTTACTAAACAGGCGCTGTCACAGGCATACTTGTAGGCTGCTGACGTCACCCGCAAGACAATAGTTGGCAATAGCCAAGGCATGTGTTGCGGAGCGTCTAAAATCATAATCAGTCGCAGAGGCAGCTGGAAACACACACACACAGAGACACACACACACGGAAGGGGCGGGGGCGAACCTCGACTATCTACATGAACACACTACTGTATGAAGCATTTACAGAGCAGCTACCGAGTTTACTAAACTGGCGCTGTCACAGGCATACTTGTAGGCTGCTGACGTCACCCGCAAGACAATAGTTGGCAATGGCCAAGGCATGTGTTGCGGAGCGTCTAAAATCATAATCAGTCGCAGAGGCAGCTGGAAACACACACACACAGAGACACACACACACGGAAGGGACGGGGGACGAACCTACGACTATCTACATGAACACACTACTGTATGTTGCATTTACTGAGCGAGATACCGAGTTTACTAAACAGTGCGCTGTCACAGGCATACTTGTAGGCTGCTGTCGTCACCCGCAAGACAATAGTTGGAAATAGCCGAGGCATGTGTTGCGGAGCGTCTAAAAGCATAATCAGTCGCAGAGGCAGCTGGAAACACACACACACACAGAGACACACACACACACACACACACACACACACACGGAAGGGACGGGGGACGAACCTACGCCTATCTACATGAACACACTACAGTATGAAGCATTTACAGAGCAGCTACCGAGTTTACGGAGCAGAGCGCTGTCAGGTGGCATGACCCTACGTGAGTGGTATAATTTGCAGAGGCAATGCGCCCGATCGGGAGTTCGGACAGAGTGCGCAGTCACGCAGTCTGTTACCATCCCAAGGTCGCCGTACACTAACACGTTAGTGCTGCAGTCGGGAATAACAAGTAACTACTGATCAGTACATCACTGCATACTGGGCATGCTCAGACACTTAGACTCGGCACAGGGCAGACATGCATACACATGTTGCGACAGCATGGGTGGCGGAATGTGGACCGTCGTGTGTGTCCAGCCACACAACAGAAACCTGGCCATGCCACAGACGTGGCCGTTGCGTAGGGGATACAGGCATGCACCCGGGGTATAACTGCAGACGGGCGCGGTGTGCACTGTGCTGTGTGTCTATCTACACAGCTGCCTACTGGGCATGCTCAGACACTTAGAGTCGGCACAGATCAGACATGCATACACATGGTGCGACGGCATGGGTGGCGGAATGCGGACCGTCCTGTGTGTCCGGCCACACAACAGCAACCCGGCCATGCCACAGACATGGCGTTGCTGCGGGGAATATCTAGGTGCAATTAACCATGTGTAGGACTGGCCTACAGTTTGTTGCATGCTACAGACAACCCTCCCAAACACAGGATACCTTCACAGATGTCCTGAGGACACTGGTGAGTGGGCATGCTCTCACAACAGCACCGTATTGGGTGACATGAACCACCCATACATAGCCTGGGAACATTACCCATGGCACAACACAGTCGCCAGCAGTCCCAGGTGTTCACACACCTGGCCACTGTTAAACAGCCATGCACCATACATACTGGGGGGATGTCTGACAGTTCTGCCCATCACACATGGTGAGGATATGCCCCACACAGGATGTACAGCCCTCAATGGTGATGCAAGACCGTATAGTGGATCCACTGGTCATCCACTCACTGTAACCAACACCAGCATGGGGGACCTCAGTGATGACCTCTCCACAGAAAACCACACACATCATACGACCGGTGTGGTACCCTACAAGTCCTCCATGCCAGTGTTGAACAGAGGCCAGACCGGCAAGCGCCCTAGCGAATGCCTTCCCGACCACCCACATGCATGTCTGCAACAGGCAAACATGATGACATCAGGACCTTGTCCACCACAGGTAGGCACATGGTGTGGTGGACTGCAGCCACTGACTACCTGTACATCAACAGTTGGAGCTACTACATGGCAGAGCAATGACAGTACCAGGAAACCATCACCCATTCATACCGGCGTCACCATACGGCCCCACATACCATCATCCAGGTCCGCTTGTGGGAGTGGTACTGCAGAGGGCACATGAGACAACCACAGGGCCTTCCCTAACTGTGGTAAGGACATGGTTGGGGCACACAGACTTGCCTGGAAATGGTCCAGAATGGTACAACAGTCACTGCACCCACAGACATTGTCTGCAAACCACAGGACATGTTCCATGCATACATCCCCCAACAGGGAACATATCCATCCCACCAGAGTGTATCCTCCCAAACATGTCATATGGCCTGGAGTGATCCCATATCTCTATGGCGGTTGACACGTCAGCAATGGGCACCGATGGTGTCCCTGGCTGTGTGCTATCCATCCTCATTGAGGCCCTCGGCCCACACATGCGCCCACTGTGTCATGTTAGCCTTACTATGGGCTATGTCCCCAATGGATGCCATATGGCATCTGTGGTCCCACTATGCCAGGGTAGTGCTCCTATGGACTGTCAACAGCCACACCCTATCGCTTGACAAGTGTTGTCTGCAAAGCTGTGTGGAGGTCCATATAGGTGGCCATGGTTACAGATAGGGGTGTACAGCCAATGCGGAACATACCCACAACTACATAGTCAAGGGCGGATCCTGCCTCCCGAACCTGCTCGTCCAGTCTGGGGTGGTCACCAAGGCCATGGGTTTGCACACAGTACCATGACCTGGTGGGAGCGTTCAGAGCACACTACACATGGGACCCATAGAAAGGCTCGCCAGCATACATGTGGGGACATATGTCACCCGATGCTTCTCAGACAGGTTGGAGGTCACACCACACAGGGTTGGTGCTCAAGGTGCCTTGTCACACTCATATCTGGACCCAGTGGAGGCCCACAGGGCTCACTCCTGTGCCCCCTGCCATATGGCATCCGACCTTCTCCTGTGCATGCAATCATAGGGCATTGTAGCAGACAAGGTATGCAGATGACTACGCACCGGCCAACATACCCAACACCCCATGTTACACGGACATCCACCTAGGGCGTCATAGACAAGGATGACTGGTGCCAGAGCCATGGCCTGCTACTAAATGCCAGAGAAGGTGCAGCCCTACCCAGTGTGAAGGACATGTTCGTCCCAATGTCACATGTGGGTGATGCGCCATTAAAGATGGTGGGCGTGTTCAGGAAATGGCTACCACACCTGTCGGCAACCTCTGTCAACACACACAATGGCAATGTGGGTGTGAAGACATTCCATTGTGGCCTCCTGGTCTGGATGGAATGGCAACCACATCAGGGGTGTTCATTGTACCCTGTACACATCACACACCAGAGCAATAACTGCGTACAATGGCACATGTGGCCTGTAGCTAACCTGACGCCTGCAGCACTTTCGGAAGGACCATAAGCGTTCCACAAGACGGGGATGGCGGTGCTAGGACATGTGTCACAAGCTGCACGGCCAAGGGGACACCGGCTGTGGATCTTCACAGCACAGCTGCTCCGTGGTGATCTGTGCCTGACATACACGGCCATGTCTGACCTGGGTGACATGGGCACATTCCACCTCCCAGGCTCCATGCAAACACGGGCACAGAAGCGACTGTCAGACACCTCAACACAAAGATGAGTGGGACGTGCTGGGGAACAGGGTTAACGGCCAGACACCCCCTACAACACGGGGAGGAGTGCCAGGCCATGTGAAGGAAAGGCCCTGACTGCCTTTGTCCAGGACTGCTAATGACATGTGGATGTGTGATGATAGTTATGCGCCAGCCAACCTCTGTGTGTCACTGCTAGACCAGGGACTGGGGACTGATGGATATGGCATCCCCATCCTGAGGGGTGTTAGACGCCACACACAGTCATGCTAGGTCCACACATGTCGTAGGGCACATATCCTGTTACGTTCGTAATGTGCCTATGTACCTATGTAGGGGTCCATGCGGATGCGGGTAACTGTGCTATGCTGATGTTGCCAGACATGCCTGTGGGTACCCCACGACTACATGTGGGGAACTAATTACAGTGCTCCCAGTAGGCACGTGCAAGTACACCATCAGTATCATGCGGGTTAACTGCACCGACATGGTGCTACACATGTAACCACCACACATACTGTGTACACATATCAATGAATGCTGCACCTGTCCTGCATGGTATGTCTGCTGCATGATGTCCGTGCACAACCCACATCACATACATACCTGTCACCAGCCATACACACACACCACAACATACACATCACGTAGTATGCGGACACAGGTATCACATACACCTCTCACTATCGTGTCCACCCTGTGCATCAGAATATGTTAGCTTAACCGTGCAGTGATGGTGTAGCTCACAGTTATCCGGCAGAGACTTCATCATATGCACAGGGTGATATGTGTGCCACAGGCATGGGCTGTACCAATGGATGACATCATGTGTGTGTGTAAGGGCCAGTGCATTGAGTGGGCATGACTATGTAGATTGCATGTGGGTGTGGTGGAGCCCTACAGTTGTGTCTGCTGTGTGTGGGTGTGTGTGTACACAGTTCAGTCATCTGTGATGCCTACACGGGGTATGCTTGGCAGCCCCTGACTGTACAGTGCAGGTGTTACGGCTCACTGTGTCTGCCGGCGGCGACCTGACCCGCGCCTGCCTGGGGTCGCACGGGCACGACCGGGTGACTCTCCGATGTCACATGTCCGCTGGAAACGTGCCCACGACGGGGCCGTCCAGGGCCACGTCCACGTGGCCTGCTCTGTCCTGGTGTGGATGGTGTAGTAGCAGCTGCACTGCTGCTGCTACCAGCACTGTCTGGGTGGGCATGGGAGGTGGCACGCACGCTGCCCTGCAGCAGGTGGTGTTGCTGGCACACGCCCACGTGCCCTATGCCTCACCCTAACTGGTGTTCCTGCACGGACTGCGCCGCTCAAGGATGGCCATGCCTCGGTCGAGGATACCAGCCATGTCACCCAATCTCCTATCCAGAACATCGGCAAGATGCTGTTGTGCATTGCCAATGCCTGGATGTTGTCATTCAGGGTGCGGATTGCGGACCTCTGCAGCCTCTGCCCTTCCTGGTTCTGCCGTTCGGCGCGTGCCTGCGCCGCCATTACAGTCTGGAACATGCGTCTGGTTATACCAGCTGCTGCACCCTGTGCGGCAGGTGTATGTCTAGCGGTGCTCCCCTACGAGCAGCACCTGCCACATGCCTGCGTGGCACTGCACCAGTCCTTACACTGGCAACATCGTGTGTACCCACACCTTCTGCAGCCACCACACATTCCTGCTCGGGGACAACAGGCGCTGACTGACCGTCATCTATGGTCAACGGTGTTGGGGTATGTGTCGGCATCTGAACCGTGTGCGGGGATGAAAGGGACGTATGTGTGATGTTCTCCACTGGCACAGTGTCTGCCTGTGACGACCCTGCCTGTGCCTCATGCACATGGTCATCACCACTAGTATCTGTGGGGACACTAGCATCAGATTGACCGCGGGAGGGAACTCACCTACAGCACCTGTCAATACAAAGACATACCATCGGTTACAATACAGACACACACACACCCACACACACACACACACACACACACACACACACACACACACACACACACACACACACACACACACACAGACAGCATGCATGTGATAATGCAGGTGGCATGCAGCATTCACACAACACAGACCAGTGAATGCAGACCAGACATTCATAGTGGCAGTATGTACACTGCCCTGGTGGGGACAGTACAACAGGCAGGTGTCATTTAGTAGGCATGCAGTACACACATTCATGGTAGTTTGCATGCATCAGCGTGATACACCGTGTGGCCGCGGGCGAGTTGAGAGTACACATGGCTGCCGACAGTATGTAATGTACACCGCAAACATGTGCGGTATCATGTGGACATGTGGCGATGGTGACCCACCGCATGCACCACATCACAATGGCTGTCACGGTGCAGTGTTATGTGTACAGTCTACAGATACAATGTATGGGTAACAGTGATGTCTGTGCAGGTGCGTTTGCTGTGAGCTGTGTGCATAGCTGTACAGTGTGTAGTGCGGGCTCTGTGCCACTGCACAGTAGCAGGACACAGCTATGTGTCTGTGCGATCGTGACCTGGATGCATTACATTGCCATGTCTGTAAGTCAGTTCAGATGCTCAGCAGCACGTATATGGTGGACATTGGAGGCACCTGTAGTAGCTGTGGAGGCGTTCCATGTCACTGGTGTACTACATTGGATGTCCAGGGGTCCACTACAGTGATGAACCCACTATGTGTGTACAGGGTGCAACGGTGAGTACCCACTGTGGATGTGCTGTGTGGCAACATGCCTGTAGGTATCAACCATGGCCTTGTCTGTCTGAGTCATTGACTATTGTGTGTGGTAGACATCGTGCACACGGCCCTGTGGTGGCCCATGTGACATACAACCATAGTAGTGTGAGGTGTCACATTCTGTACGGATATGCTGACAGTGTGGATGTCTGCTATGTTGTGCATAGGTCATGTCATGGTGTGACAATGCTGCAGCCAGACATCCACGTGCATGGGACATGGCATGTGCCATGTCTAGCGTGTGCAGCCGATGCAGGGGCATGGGTCACATTGGTAACACCTGTGCTCTGGCCAGATCACAGCTCACTATGTGGTACTGTGTGCATACTGCACTGGCATACCAATGCATACTACACATGCAGCCATTGTGTAACACCTACACCATTGTATGCATAGCTGACTGCACGTAACACACCAATAGGTTGTGTGGTGTCATAGCACTCTCGCTAACGGGTGTATCTACTGTACATGGGTGTTGTGTGTGTCGGGTGGTGCGAGCTGTATACCGTGACTGGGGCACACACAGGTGAGCATGTCATGCCTAGACACATGGGGAATATCAATACAGCAGAACATGCCTTTGACTAGCAACAGACTTACCTGCAACAGACCCTTGTCCTTGCGACCGCCAGGCGTACCTGTAAAGGCATTGCACAAAGGTATACACATTAGCCATTACTATCTCCACAGTCAGCACTGTGCATCTCACATCATGCATGTGTGTGGTAGCATGTGCTATGCACATGTCTGCTAACACAACATAGCATACTATGGTTTGCATCTTGTGTGGCCATATACCTGGCATGTATTGCTATATCATGTGTTGTACTATGACACCCACACCCACGTCGCCTATCATACAAACATGCAACACTGACTTACCATGCGGCTCCAGGCTCATATCTCGGGAGACACCCACCTCCACGATGGACGCAAGTGTTTCTGCGTGTTCTTCCGTGGGTGTCCCCAGACTGGCCAGGAGCTCCTCCGTGGCTGTGAGTGGGGGCTGGGTTGGTGGCCCACCACCTGTCCCACGTTGTTGCCTGGCGATTGCAGCGGCACGCTGTCTTGCATGCGGATCAGGTCTGTGCAGTGCCTGCGGATTTGTTGATAGCTGCGGTTGTTTCCCACGCTGTTCACCCTCCTGCACATCTCCTCCCACATCTCCTGCCGTTCCTGTGCCTGCTGTGGCACATGGCTAAATACGCCGGCGTGGTTGCCATGGAGGTATGGAATGATCACCTCCTCCTCCTGTCGGCTGAATGGTGGAAGACGGGAGCGTGGCATTATCTGGAAGACATAATGATGGTGGCAGGTCACATTCACACTGCTGTGCTGGCATACTGTTGGAAATACATTGCTATGACATGTATGAAATCTGCACAGTGATCTGTGAAGGGCATCGTGGCAGTGACACAGCCGATGTTCTGGCTTCACACCATTGAGCACTGGGTGTCACATCATATCTGTGTGCCACCCCATCACACTGTACACGCACCATGTAGATGTTAGCCTGCCATGGACATGTGTACCTGGCTGCACCTATGTCCATATCAGTTGGCATAGGTCCCCATGTGACGTCTGTGGTACTGTTCACCTGGGCGCTGTGTATATGTCAGTACACATCACGTCTGTCTCCATTGTCAGCGTCAGCAGCGGCACTGTACACATACACATGGACACCTGCACATGCATGTGTTGTGCCATGTACTTCCACACAGCACTGTGCGGGTGCTGGACAACTTGCCACAGCTCACCTGTGTTGCATATGTGATAGACATGGAGCAATGTGTAACCATGACACATTAGCAGGAAAGGCCATGCATAGCATGTACACACACACATTGTGCAGAGCATCACACAGCACCTGTAACATGACAGGGTGCATCGCCGCCACATTACTGCTGTGTATGGTTGATAGTGAGAGTGCCTTTTGTCCATTGCACCATGTGGGACTGTGATAGCTCATGCAGCCTTGCTGGTCAGCTCTGCATGATATGGCAGGGTATGCCACATACATGGCACTGGGTGTGATCCACCTGGGGGTTGTCGGTATTGGCAGGGTGGCTGTCCATTGCATATGTCATAGCTGTGTGAATATGGACATTCAACATGTTTATCACCATGGTGTGGGCACTGTCCTCGGCGAGGTATGCTGTACACTGCTTGTTGAGGGTGTGTCTGGTGCATGCAGGTATCACACATCCATGCATACACTGTAGCCCTGGCAGGTGCTATGTGCTGGGATATTGATCGACACAGTGCTGTATGTGGACACACACCACTATCCCATGCACATGGATGGCTGCCTGAACTGATGTGGGTAACACATATGTGTACATCCAGTGCCTGCTGCCACCCACATGTCTGCTGCTGCACTACACACCGCCATCCCTCCCTCTGTGAATGTGGTGTTGGGCTCAGCAGAGGTATCCATGTATGGGGACAGGGATGTTCACATAGCAGGCCCACTGATGGTATCGTCGATCTGACCATACACATATGATGCACCCCTCACACATACAACCCATTCATATTGTTGTTCACAACGGTGACACAGCTATATTGCTATGCGGAGGCATTCACGAACATACATACACACAGGCATGCACGTCCATCTGTGTCATTGCCTGGACTATTGGTGTGGTTTGGCACCTACCGTGTTTGACTGCAGGTGGCGCAGACCTACTGTGCACATGTGTACATGGTAGGCCTGTTCTAGGTAGGCATCTGTGATGTGCTGTGCACATCTCATATCTGCACATTTGGTTGGTGTCCATCGGTCCACGGGCCAGTGGTGGGACATACAGGGATGTTGCTGAACATATATGCATGCGACCCTGTACAGCTGTGGCGCTAGCCTCTCAGATGCTCATGTGTCGTGGACGTGAACACCGTACACACACATGTGGTTGTGGGCTGCCGTCCGTACCCATCTCCACCTGTGGGTTGCTATCATCCCACACACTCCTTGTACTGTATGTTCAGGCTATGCACCTATGTGGGGCTTGTGTGCATGCAATACGATACTATGTGCCTTTGCACCCATCACGAACAATGTCACACAGGTACAACGGCAGCCATACACATCGCAGCTTGTTGTCAGCACGTCACATGTGGTACACACCTAACACATCTCCTGTGGGACATGGTAATTTGTATGGGCATGTCCAGTTGTCACATACCACAGCTACCCCTACATGGCGGCTATGCAGGACATGTGTGTGGACATCTACTGTGACATGTACATGAGCAATGGCGCGTACCTACATCGCATGGTACTCCCTGTGGGTATGTGTGTCTGCATCCATGCTATGGCCATAGATGACAATTGTACATCAATATGTGCAACATACCTCATTAGGGTTGTCATGTGCACATGTTCCATGTGTCAATGCATTGTTTGTGTCTGTTGGGCGGTCATTGTTGTGCATGGTTTACATGGCTGACATAGCGTACTGTGTCTGATTCCAGGTACTTCATTCGGCTACCAGCATTGTACATTTCTACAGCACATTCCAGCCATCATGTAGCCAGCTTAGATGACAGTGGGAGGTGTTCCGCCATGTGCACATATGTCACACAGTGCGAGGGTGACTGACACACATTGTCAGGACTGGGTTCTGACTGCTGTGGCTGTGTGTACCGGTGTTGACAACCATGACTGCACCAGATGGTGTCTTCTGGATGTGTGACATTCACAACAAACACCTACATTCACATAGCAGCGCATCGTCCACGACAATGGACATTCCTGCATGAACACTGTATGCGGTATGTCTGTATGACCACTGCATATATCACTGGTGGCCACCAGCATGGCTGCCTACAACAGCAGTGTGTATCCTGTGCAAACATGGGTTACACCAGTCACAACACACCTGTGTCAGATGGCCCTGTAGTGGGTGACAGTGCAGTTCCATTCATCATGTAACAGTATACATCGTGCACCAGTATGTTGCAGACATGTGAGCGGCTGTGCTAGTCTACATATGCACACATGGCATATCACCTGGTACACGGTGTTTGCCTTGCCATCTGCTATTGTGACCACCCTGTGATGACATTATGCGGCCCACATGGACTTGGACATGTGATGGCTCAATGGTGAATTAACCCTCCAGGTGTGTGTCTAGCCAGGTGTCCAGTAGCCAGTGGTCTGCATGCAGGGATAGTCTACATTGGCCTACTCTGTCACTGGGACTGTTGACTATGGTCATACTGTTGTTATGCAGGCATGTGCTGTTTGTCCAGTCTGATAGTCGTGTTCAACCACACTACCGTGGCACACATGGCGTGTGGACATCTGCCTAAGGTGTGCAGCCCACATGTACATCTTCACATGCTATGCTGCCTGTGCAGTGGTGTCACATGTCTGTCTCCGGCAGGGCTGTCACAGGTAGGCACAGCATGCAGTGATGTGTGACAATGCTTACACCCTCCACTGTGCTGTACACTAGCACTGCACACACAGTACAGCACACATGTCATTTATCTGCAGTGCCTGGGACCTGCCTCCATGCCCTACACGGCACACCTGCCAGTCCAGATTGTACACAGATCATACCTCCCAGGCACATACCTGGACTGCAACACACACGGGTGGGTGGTTCCCACACCACACCGTGATTTACACACATACTGTATATTCCCATGACACATTGCATCATAGGTAGTCCATGTTCAGATACCCATGTTCGTGGCGCTCGCACATTGTGACCTTGCGACAGTGAATACACTGTACACCACAGGTTACATGCCGGTCGGGTTGGCATACTGTACATTGCACCTAGGACAGTTGCTACTGCTATGTATTGCCAGCAACACGCCCTTCCTAGTATGGACTCCCATGTACCCACACATGCTTGGCCATGCAGTGCGCATAGCTGGGTGACACATTACACGACACATACCATACCTACACTACCCTCAGCATGCACCAAACCTCCATGTGTCTGTGTGCTGGGCCTACACACCTACCCCCTCTGTTTGCGGGACATCCTTGCTTACCATCCCTGCTAGCCACACCTAAACACACAACCATAGCAGCATGCATGGTACATACACACTACAGCCGGTATTACTGACATCCACTGACAGTGGTAGTTGATGGCATGGCACCCCGTACGATGGACAGTCTACGTGCCTATGCCAACACTGATCACAGTGCACTTCTGCTACATTTACACACTGGTAGGGACCATGCTATTCCACACTGAGACATGGTGGTACTGGCCTTTTCACAGGCGCCACAGTGGTATTCCTGTTCCATGCACACGTGCTGTATGGGCACATGTGCAGGCTGTTGCACGGTAGTTATGTTCACCTGTGTGTTGTGTGTCACTTGACAGTCATGGTGTGTCCTGATGGTGCATGACATACTCCACAGCTAGCTACCTACACATGACTGCCAGACATTTGCAGTGTGGGCCCTCACGCAGTGTGGTGGTATGTCTCTGCTGTTTGACTACATCCACATTCAATGCAGCATACCACGGTCATGCAGGCATTGGCGACACAGATGTTGCTGTCATCGTGCCTGCCAATGGGGTACCTACCAACAATACACACTCTCACTCACTACAGGGTTCCAATCCTTGGCTGGACATTGTATTAACCCTGTGGACACATACATAGTACTGCCATGCACATGTTATGTCCGGGAACACAGTCCCAATGTCACCTCAAACCGCCGTGGTTGTTGTATCCCGCCAACCTGGCTGTTACATGTCTCTGCAGCAGCACCGTCAGTGACTGCTAGCCCATTCATGTCGTTGTGCACCCTGACCACCACACTACCACATCTATCACACTACACATGGATGGTACTGCATTGCCGTATGGGGCTGCATCTCTACACCCATGACTGGGCCATTCAGTATGGCACTGGGCCACATCTTGACATACATGCTTCACACACTCATTGACTACCTGCATGCCTTTCCTGGCACCCTTGTTGGGCTTCTGTGCGCCACAGCACACCACATCCCATGCTGGCCACCTGTCATATTATTGCATGGGTGGTTGGGGTGGTACAAAAGAGGGTATCACATCAGACATGATCCGCTCTTTGCCCTTCAGCACCATTCCACTTTATGCTATTCCCAGTGTACACATCTAGCATCACGCCATTGCCCTATGTATCGGGATGTTCGCCATGTGCCTTCTGTACAGGTCACACAGAGGAGCAGGCAAATCATGCTAACTACAACAAGTCAGGGGCGTGTGACATTGCACGTCCTCAGACATGTGGCCCCTCATGCTCAGTATTTGCATCATTACACTACCTGCTGTCACACAGTACTGTACATGCCTACATATACCACTTCTACATACCTGGCAGCATTCTAGCTCATCCTACTCATGTTGCTGACACCCATACAGGTGTCAGTGTGGCAGATATATCATGTAGATATCATTGCATCAGTTACATCACACATAGTGCATACACATCACCTTTGCATACTGACGGTCATGCGGTGTGTATCACATGGATACTGTCCCTATACAGGCATATCACGTTGTACATGGTTGATGTACAGACACATAAGCCACATGGTGCTGTGGTTGCCATATTACACCATGGCGTGGGTACACATGTGCAGGACCACGCATTTCTGGACCGTATGTCTAGCTGATACCTTGGGTGCCCTTGTACCAGTGCCATACACACATGTACCGCAGGCCGTGTTACAATAACACATGTGGTGTACCTTACACAATGGATACAACGTTACATGTCTCAGTATAGTCATGCTGTGCTCTCTACCCAGCTCAGACAGTTTACATATGCAAATGACAGTCATGTAACACATCTGTGCTCACCTGCATGCCACTAACACAGGGGTGTAATCTACTCTGCCATGGGCCATGTTCTCCGCAGTACTGATGCATGTAGTACTCCTACATGGCGTTTGCAGTGGGCAGGGTGGGAGCAGTCCTGCATGTGTGCACACATGGCACATAGCTCATGCTGGGCGTCTGTGTGACATCCACAGACTGGACACACACCATGCTGTGGGACATAGGTCCTGTGCACATCCCACAGGGGCACACTGTGTCACTAGTCATGTGATAGCTTCCTTGCTGGTAGGGTGACACAGACCCATGGTACCACCACAGCGGACGTACTGTATAGACATGACAGTTGACATCCAGTTCTGCCGTTCAGTGGACACTACCATGGGGGTCAGTACTGTGTACAGTGCACATGTGTTTACACACGGCCCTGCTGGACATCATTGTGGCACACATTGCACCTGCTATGGATCGTTTGGACATGGTCACTTGCTGTTCCCTCCATTTGGTACCTATTCTGCTACTACATTGTCCCATATGTGCAGGCCATACATATCTTGTGTATGTACATAACATTAGGCCATCGCTCCATCATGCATGCTATGCCTGTGATACTGTCTATGATTTGTGAACATATCCATCATGACAGCTTTGCATTACACATAATTGACATAGTCGCCCTACTGCGTGGGATACGTGCCGCGTCGTGCGCACATTCCGTATGACATCGATGGTATATGCCCATGCACATGTGCTGTGACACTATACATACATGTCCTATCCTGCTGTGGCACTTCATTGTTGGATATCCACTGCCAGCATCAGCGTGGGTGGTGGCATTGTTCTGTGTTTGCAACCCCTATGGCAGACCTGGGGTAGGGTTACCACCTGTGCCACTTTGCAAGGGACAGTCCCTCCTTGGGCAGTTGTGTCCTGACAAAATATATTACAAATGGCAAATGTCCTGAGATTGTAGGACATCACTATATGCCATTCTTATGTAAGAGTTGCATCACATACTTATTTATGTATGTACATTCCTAAATGTTACAAGACACACAATAAGCAACTTAACTGCTACAAGACTACACTTTTCTTTATGCAAAAGAGTAGAGTTCTAACCTTTGTACTGACCATGGGTATGTGTCCACCTGTAACATCTGATGTGTGTCGAAGATTTCCCACTTTGGCCATTTGAAAAGGTGGCAAGCCGAACCTGGGGTTATCCGGGTGTGTACATGTTGTCCCACTGCTGTGCACACGTTGTCCACAGTCGTTGGTATGCTGCGGCGTTTTAGCATTACATATCAACCTTAGCCTCTCTCTGCCTGATGGACAGGTATCTTTACCTACACACACCGTTCACATACTGTACAGATTAAGTCATACGTATCGCGTTTACACACCAGTACATGTCGTGGGTTCGACATACCTTTCCGACCTTTTGTTCTGAGTTCGTCTCTATTCCCTTGTTTCTCCTTCTCTATTCGTGTTAGTTCGGTATGAACATACGGTTTGAATATCCAGGAGTCTTCCTTATATTAAGTCGTCACCTGAGGCATGTGTGTTAATCAGGCCAATAGCTGTTCCTCGGTGTGTACTTATGCGCATATCGGCGGTGATCCCCCTTCCTTTCGTTCGTTTGGGGTCGGCACTAGCCCATGGTTCTTTCCTCGTGTGGCCGTTGGTTATTTGCAATACCTTCGTGAGGATGGTATGTATTGTATCATGTTTGTGTGACTGCATCCGCTATGTGTGGTGTCGGGCACATTTCGCTGTGGTGTTAGCCGTGGATTGTGTGTGTTGAGTATGGTATTGTGTTCGACATGTGGGTCCCCGTGTCCTGGCGGCGTCTGTCGATGGCGTTGTGCATTCAGATGTGTTACATAGCTGTTATTTTCCTGTACATAGCGGATGCAAGGATGCATCAGCCGCTGCTAGTGTTTCCCAGGAGCTTGTTGTGGGTATGCGCTGTCATTCACTGCCTGTATGTGTTTGCCACGGTTTTAGCTGTTATCCCTTTGATATGTGCAATGGGGTATATCTGCGGATGTGGGTGGCCGGTACGGGGCGTGTGTCTTGCGTATATACATATCAGTTATGCTTGTGTGTGTGCTCCATCCCTGCTTGGGGAGCTGCGGGTTACCTGTCTGTTGTTCGGGAATGTTTGTTTTGTTGATGTCGTCTGCTGTCGGTATCGCCTGCATGTGTGCTTCCTGCACGTATTCCTCCTTCACATCGGTTATATATCTGCGGATGTTCGTCCGTGCCTACTATCCATTGGCATTTTGTCGCTGATAGTTACGGTGAATGTGGTCCTATACTTGGGGCGGCCTGTATGCTACCGGTAGCCTCCTATTCGTATGCCGCTCGCTTACACACCGCGGTATTAGCGGGGCCGTAAGTGTTCCCGATCGGTGCCGGGATAGCACATTCGTATTTTCGCCGTACATGCCTGATGCTGTGTAACGTTGCCGACGGACCGTGTGGAGTCTACCTTATGGCCGCCATACCTACGGTCATGGTTTGTACATCGTCCTTTGCATCTCCTGTTGGCTATGGCCCTGTGGTACACTTTGGGACATTTCGCTTTGCATCGTTTTACGTCGCCACGTGCATAGCCACTGATGAGATGTCAGTACTACTTTGTGGGTACTGCTGTACATACGCCTATGGTTCCTGTACTGTATGCCTCGCCTGTTATTACACTCCGCCTGTGACATGTCATCTACATACACAGTTTACACTGGCACACACATTACACACACACAGCGGAACACACGACAACCTCACCTCACACATACACATATTGCCGCCATGGCTGTCAACCTTCTATTTCCAGAGTGAGGAACACACACAGTAGTAATGTGAAACAAATGGGCATAATGTGGAACACATAGTAATGGCATAGTGACAACTTCAGCTAAGTAGGTCATAGGTTGATTATAATATGCTGATTTACTTACAGTGAAGAACCTTTACTGACTTACTATGAGTACATTCTATTTACCAGGATGTCATTTATATACATTCCTAACAATGGATGTTTGACAGACATTTTCAATGTGGAACTTGGAGGAACTGCGAGGAACATGAACTGTTTTACACCCCAAATGAGGTGCGTTGCTCATAATGTCGTACACTTCACTGGTATGCTTTCGCTTTCGCACCGACGGTTGAACACAATACCTACGTTGGCGCATCGCCGGTGGCGGCGTGTATCTCCGCACTCATATCCTATGGATATGACACGCTTTTATATCTAGGGTTGCCACCTTTTCAAATACCCAAAGTGGGACATTTTTTGTAGAAGCGTCAGATTTTGCATGCAAACACATACCCACGGCCAGTACAAAGGACAGCAATTCACTTTTTGACAGAATACAAACCTGTAGCATTACAGTTGCTTATTCTGTTTATTATCATATTTAGATGTTTCTTCTACAAAATAACTGTTTTATGCAACTAATAAAGAAATTATGGGAAATAGTTTTGTCCTACAATCTCAGGACATTTGCCATTTTGTCAATGTTTTGCAGGACACAACTGCCCAAAGGGGACTGTCCCTCACAACGTGGGACAGGTGGTAACCCTACACATATCCCGTTACTGTACCGTGGACTGGTGACCATCCCGACACGCGGATATGTATTGATGCAGGTTAACATTTCCATGGCTGGCGTTACCTGCCCTGCCCACCCTCAGGATGATCGGGTTGTCGGTCACTATGTTTACTATGTGGTGATTTAGCGTCTTACTTATCTGTGAACTTGCATCCCTGGGTTCCATATTACCCTGTTGTACTTTATATCTGTGTATGCGTACATATATTTCTACATGTGTACTGATATGTATTTCCGTATCTGTGTATGCACATGAGTACATATGTGGTCGACTTGCGGCGATAGTGGCAGCATCTGGCTCGCCGTGTGCTGTAGAACCGGCGTCGCGTTGAGGTGTTGGCGTTCCATGCTCTGCTGGCTATTGGGTGTGCAGTGTTTGGGCGGTGCCTTTGTTGGAGTCACACATACGGTACACATTACGGGCGGACATGTTTGTGTGGCGTCCATTTTACTGTGTGTGCAGGTCAGGAGGTGTCAGTCCATGGGGCCTACACTGTCAAAGTATGTGCTATCGTTCCCTCTTTGCCAGGGCGTAGGCATATTGGGTACGCCTCTGTCTACCTACTGGGGCTGGCTCAGTGTGTCCATGGCGCTGCACGCCCTGTGCCTGTGCTTGCCCTGGCAGTTGTGGCGGGCTTGGTGGCCCTCCGGCATTATGTCCCTGCAGCAGCTGTTTCCGCAGAATCATATTGTGTAGCATACAACATACTATGAATATGTGGGCACTTGTGCCTGGAGAGTACTGCAAGGCTCCACGGATGTATCCAAGCACCGGAACCGTGATTTCAACATCGAACACACGCTCTATGATTATTCTCGTTTGTGCGTGTGCCTCATTATGGCGTTCTTGCATGTGTGTGTGTGCATTTCTGATGGGTGTCATCAACCACGGCTCCAGTCGTAGCCAGCATCCCCACAAGGTGACCTTGTGTGATGTCCCCTGGCGAATACCTGATACAGCTGTGAGGCATGCCAGATATGGGAGTCGTGGTAGCTTCCAGGGCTGCCAGCACACACATCCATAATAATGCCCTGCGCATTGCACACGACCTGGCAATTGATGGAGGGTATCCCTTGCGGTTTATGTAGCGTCTACCCTGCTCCCGGGTGGTGACTTAATTTCTATGTGCGTACAGTCTATCGCACCCAGGACCTCCGGGTATTGTGCCACCACGGTGGCGGCGCATATTGCTAGCCAACTCCTCCTGAGATGTGGGGAAATTTATGTGCTCATGGGCATGTGGTAACATGGCATCCAGGAACTGGTGTAGTACCCTGGATGCTGATGCCTGTGAGATGCCCATTATGTCCCGGTTGGCCTTTGAAAGGTACCTGTAGCCAGTATTCGCAAGCTCACACATACCTTTGTGTCCACTGGGATGGGCTCCCCTCTGTTGTCTCTTGTTCTCAGGCGCGGCCGGCACAGCTCCACTATTTGCTGTAACGTGTCCCTGTCCACCCTGTAGCTCTACTATCTCCAGGTCTCGCAGCCCCTGGTAGGTCACCCTTGGTCTGAACACTCTCCTTCTCCTGTGAGGCCTACGGTAGTTGTTGGCACCACCCTCCGCAACTCCGTCTGTCTCTGCCACATACCTATGCATCACGGCCGCGGCACCAGCATATACATATTAAAAGTTCGCCGTCTGTTTACACCCTACGGTGCGGCGTTTGGGAAATCGCGCTGTGTGTTGTGTGCATTCACATTTAATACTGTTGTGCTGTATACCCGGTGATGTCATTGGGTGTGTCTGTGCGACGTATCCACGGATTATTTCCGTGGTTTTACGCTTACAACTGCAGCGGTACTGCCTGTAGTGTTACATTACAGTTGCCTGCATTGCCTTCGCCTGGCATCTTACATTACTGCATCCTGCAGGCACATGGCATATGATGCATTTTATCTGCAGCCGCGGTTATGCTACCTCTGTACTTGGCTGTGCTATTTCGGTTCTTTGCTCTTTGCATTTCTACTACATCCCCTACTATCTTTGCACTCATATGCCTCCCCTTTCCCGTTATGCAGGAGTCTGCATGCAGAGTTATCAGCTGCTGGCGTTTGCCCTTCCTGCATTGATTGGTGTTAATTGCTCATTACGGATCCATTTACACTGCTTCCGCATTTCCTCGTATTCTCCGCATTACCTTCCTATATCCGTGGTTGTTGACGGTGAGGCCGTCACATGACTGGTTTAGGGCGTAGTCATCCTCGTGCACATGCATTTGTACGCGCATTCTGTACTCTCAGCGCATCTATTTCCTAACACGCCAGTCCTGATGCTGTGATGTGCATTGTACAGCCCAGATTTGCTGACCATCAATAACTTTCCTCCTACAGTGGCACACCCTCTGTGGTTGACATGTATCTCGTGTAGGCCACTCCTCGGTGTAGTACCGCTTCCGTTTGCTCCATCCTTACGCCGGCGCCGTTTTTGCAATTCACTATTATCTGCCTCATTTGCATGGAATTGACTACTAATACATGGTTACGGCGGACACCGCCACCACTCCTTGACAACCATTGCGCTGGGGTTGCAGCTTTACATACATACTATGGTGTGTGGTGGCTGTGCAGCTGATTTGTGTTCTACTGCTCTTTTAGGACATTGTCATATTATTTCATTGCTTTGCAACTTCTGTGCACATATCCCAGGGGTCTGCTGTTCTTTCTACATACGTGCCATTTATGTCATTTTTACATTTTGTGCATATTTTCTTTGGACATTCTCGGTGCCTTTCCACATTGGCATATTGCACCTATATGATACCTGACTTTGACAGCCTTCCGTTACTCCTCCGGTATGTTTGGGTAAATGTAAACCGTTTTTTTGGTTTACATTGCCGTGCCCTTACGCTACGCCTGCGCCACTTCGTGGATCGCTATTTGCCCTCATTTGCATGGTGCAATACCTCACACAGTGTGTTTTGCATACCTACGCCGGGGGCGGAGACGGTCCGGCGCACGCCGGTAGTGCACGTGGAATTCATTCATACCTGAATCGCTAAGCAGCCATATTTGGCGTTATAACGCCGACGCTATGCTGGCGCCTGGCGCAAGGTTCATGAATCCCGGGGAGCATTTGATTGAGAGATCATATGATCCAGAGGAAATTAACCAAAATATTGTTTTTGCTGATTTACTTAGGGAAGGAAGAGCACCCCCATATTATACAAATAGGAAAGAGGATATTCAAGTTTTGAGTAATGATAATCACATTGATGGAGAGAACATGAGGGTATGTATATATCATACCCAAGATGCTGGTTATATTAGGAATGCTTATTTGAAATACTGGGATATTTTAAAAGTAGATCCTGATATTTGTAAGGTAATAGGAGATGCTCCAAAATTCATATATAAGAATAGAATGAATTTATATAGAATGTTATGTAATTATGGTCGTATTGAATCGAGATCTTATGTGAAAGCTGGTGTTAATAGTAGCACTACCAGACCATGTCAGAAATGTAATTTTTGTAGTTATATTAACAGTACTGCCACTTTTACACATCCTATTACACAACAACAGTATAACCTTTTGCCTAAAGCCAGCTGTAACTCTAAACATGTGGTCTATCTGGCAACCTGCGGTATTTGTCCCGTGTTTTACGTGGGCAAGACTGATAGACAGTTAAGAGATAGAATCAGGGAACACCTGGATAGCATTAGTGTGAAATCTGATAAGAATGCTTTGTCCAAACACACTCTTGAAACATCCTTAGAACATCAATTTAAGTTTTTTAGTAATCCAGGTTTATCATCCCACAATTAGAAGAGGTGACATATGGAACAAAACAGAACAAAATGAGACAAAATGGATTAGCAGGCTGAGAGCCGACCGTCCGCCTGGACTAAATCTTAGGGTTCCCATTAGACCTATCTTGAAAGGTAAAGGATTTAGGAAATCAGTATAGTTAATATAAGCTAATACATAGCATTAATTTTATTTTATTTTTAACCTATTTTAGTTTTTGTGAATGTAAATCAAATCTGTAACATGATTGATGTTTACGAAATGTTACTCTATTGGCGCCTTGTTTTTTGTATAGTGTGTGCCTGATATAAAAGTTAGTTGGGTTTACTTCTTGATGGGACATTACGTCTATAACATATTGTTTCTTTAAGAAGATCGTAATATATTTTATACTTATATTATATATTATGATAGGAAGTGATGTCATGGAAATAAACCTATAGATATGGCTTATCCACTGAATGTTTGTAAATGGCCTGAGGAAGCCTATCAGGTGAAAGCGCTTGTCGTTGTTTTATCATATTAAAGTATTTTATGCTGGCATCTTGGAATTTTCTGTTCACCAATTGAGGACTTATCTGTGACCTGGATTGTCTTCTCGTATATTTGCTCTACCAGCTTTTCTGATATTCATGAGGCAATTATATATGAATTTTTTTACTTGTCTCTAGCCTATCCAGTCTCCTTTTCATATACTTTTATTAACTTGATTGTTTTTTGGAGACTTGCGTACGGAGTAGCTATTTTATTTTTGATTATTTTTCTACTTATCTGCTGCTCCGTCGCTATGGCTGAGCTTGTCACTACCCCCATTGAGTTACCTTACAAACCGGAGAATGTCAAAGGAATGAGGAGATTCGAAAATTGTATTGCCGAATGGAAAATCCGTTGTTGGCGTATGACGTCACTGACCAGACGACCGAAGAAGACTCAAATGAGACTAGTTGCAGCGGTTTATCCGCACTACTGTATCAGATGGAAATGGATTTTATGAAGCTGAAAAGGCTACAGCTTCAACGACAACACTTCGAAGTGTGCATCGCATGGAAGATAATTCCTAAGGGTTTACGTGTCCTGAAAATGCCCACCACAGGTACGACACACCCTGATTTACTTCACAAATGGCAGTTAATAAACATTGATACCAGTATACGATACATGCAACTGATGAATGAATACTTCTTACCGAAGGAAACCGAGTTACGGAATAAAATCAGGGAACAACAGGGACATATTAACGAGACTTATCCCAGGCATATACTGGACAGCGTATTTGATAAACTATTAGATAATATATATTTATTTGAAAAAAAGCTTTTGGAACTAAAACAAAATAAGGTACGAAGGGATACAATCGATTTTAAGAATGGTCAGGTCTTTACCTGGCCTAGAGACAACCCTACGAACTATGGACATGGGAAAACGAATGGGGGTAGAGATAAAAATAGAAATGGTAATTTTAATAATAGTAATAATAATAACAATCGATATCATAACGCTGATTTTTCTGATGTTGTTAGAGGAAATGTTAAGACCAATGTTCTACCTAATCAATGTTTTCAATTATGACTGATGTAAATAATGTTGTTGCAACTGTAGCAGAAGTACATCAGGTAGACTTGACTAACGTCACAGCTCTTAGAACACCTGAAACTGAATCCATGGATGACGCCATTGACAAAATAGGTAGTGCAGTCATAGACTCTACCAATGGATTAAAAAAACACTCCTTAGTTTGTAATGAAATTACAAATGGAGGTGAAGTGGTCAGAAGGAAGACCTGTCCTAACAGCAGAGATAGCCCCATCCACCCTTTGGGGATGACCCCTTTCCCCATCTCCGAGATCCGGAGAGGAGGGAGGGATCGCTCCATGAGCAGAGGGAGACAAAACAGGAGGTTAACAGAAGAAGAGAGCACAGGGCCGACCCTGAAAAAAATGTGGGAGAGAACAGCCAATCGCTGATCTGGAATATCTCTAATAGGGCATTGACGAAAAATGAAGTCCTGGTCCTGGAAAAAGGACTTTCCTTTATTCCATATGTTAGGAGAGATATTACAGATTCTGTTCTGGATTTAAAATTATTTGTAAGGAATATCCAATTGAAGTTTGATTTTGGTAAAGTTAAAACAACTACTGAAACCAATATATTAAGGAAGCCCAGTACATATATTCCTAACATGCATCCACTTATAGATGCTTATTCCAAACTAGTAGAGGAGGAATTACATGAGGCAGATAAAAAGAACAAGAACAAAAGATGGTATGGTAACCTGTATCCCGAATTGAGATCGGCATTAAGCGACCTTAGAGAAGATATTAATATAGTTATTAGACCTGCCGATAAGGGATGTCCCATTGTTAAATGGATACTGAACAATACATCCTAAGTATGAATGATATGCTTAGTGTTGTACAATTTTATCAAAAAATTAGTGTGTACTGAGTAGATAAGATTATTAAGGATGTTTCTGATTTCTTATCTGAAAGTCATTGTGCAGGTAGAATAGATGATAATTTATTTAGTTTTTGTTCTGTTGACGAACCATTGATACCTTGCATCCAAGGTGTACCGAAAATACATAAAAATCCTGTACGCCCACCTATGAGACCTATTGTTGCGGGGCGTGGCTGGGTTACGGAACCCATATCATTGTATTTAGAATCCAAGTCACGACCAATAGTTAATAAACATATGCATATATTGAAAGATACCAGACAGTTTTTGATTATGCTATATGAAGAAATGAAGGAAGTGTCTGTTACAGACAAATTTTGGTTAGTAACTTTAGACGTACAGTCGCTTTTTACTACCATTCCGAATTTACAGGGGATTGAGAGTATTCGAAGGTGTATGATAGCTCATCAGTCTATAACTGACTGCCAGGTGGACATTTTATGTAAGTTGATGCATGTGGTTTGCATCATAACATTTTTACCTTTGACAACCAGATATATAACCAGAAGGATGGCGTGGCTATGGACACTTCTTGTGTCAATAGCTACGCCAACCTTGTTATGGCCGACTGGGAAAGCAGACAATTATTTAAGTTGGACAGTTATAAGCGTAATGTTAGTTTTTATGTCCGTTTTGTAGATGATTTATTCCTAATTTGGAAATCTGGATACACAGAATTATGTGAGTTTTTACAGCAAGTAAACTCTTTAACAAGTTATTTGAAATTTACGATGACGGCTTCAGAGCATTTTATTTCATACCTAGATGTATTCGTAGAGAGGTTGCCTAATGGCTTATTGAACACAGGAGTGCATAGGAAACCGTGTTACAGAAATTCTCTGTTGCACAGATCCAGTATGCACCCTAGATTTATTTTTAAGAACATCATAAAAGGACAAGCCATGAGGGCATCACGAATGAATCCTACGGAAAGTGGGTATATGAATGAAATTACCAGATTAAGACAGCATTTGATTGAGAGATCATATGATCCAGAGGAAATTAACCAAAATATTGCTTTTGCTGATTTACTTAGGGAAGGCAGAGCAGCTCCATATTATACAAATAGAAAAGAGGATATTCAAGTTTTGAGTAATGATAATCACATTGATGGAGAGAACATGAGGGTATGTATATATCATGCCCAAGATGCTGGTGATATTAGGAATGCTTATTTGAAATACTGGGATATTTTAAAAGTAGATCCTGATATTTATAAGGTAATAGGAGATGCTCCAAAATTCATATATAAGAATAGAATGAATTTATATAGGATGTTATGTAATTATGGTCGTATTGAATCGAGATCTTATGTGAAAGCTGGTGTTAATAGTAGCACTACCAGACCATGTCAGAAATGTAATTTTTGTAGTTATATTAACAGTACTGCCACTTTTACACATCCTATTACACAACAACAGTATAACCTTTTGCCTAAAGCCAGCTGTAACTCTAAACATGTGGTCTATCTGGCAACCTGCGGCATTTGTCCCACTTTTTACGTGGGCAAGACCAATAGACGGTTACAAGATAGAATCAGGGAACAACTGTATAGCATTAGAGTGAAATCTGATAAGAATGCTTTGTCCAAACACACTCTTGAAACATCCTTAGAACATCAATTTAAGTTTTTAGTAATCCAGGTTTATCATCCCACAATTAGAAGAGGTGACATATGGAAAAAAACAGAACAAAATGAGATGAAATGGATTTTCAGGCTGAGAGCCGACCGTCCGCCTGGACTAAATGACAGGGTTCCCATTAGACCCATCTTGAAAGGTAAAGGATTTAGGAAATCAGTATAGTTAATATAAGCTAATACATAGCATTCATTTTATTTTATTTTTAACCTATTTTAGTTTTTGTGAATGTAAATCAGATCTGTAACATGACTGATGTTTACGAAATGTTAGTCTATTGGCGCCTTGTTTTTTGTATAGTGTGTGCCTGATATAAAAGTTAGTTGGGTTTACTTCTTTATGGGACATTACGTCTATAACATATGGTTTCTTTAAGAAGATCGTAGTATATTTTATACTTATATTATATATTATGATAGGAAGTGATGTCACGGAAATAAACCTATAAATATGGCTTATCCACTGAATGTTTGTAAATGGCCAGGAAGCCTATCAGGTGAAAGCACTTACCGTTGTTTTATCATATTAAAGGATTTTATGCTGGCATCTTGGAGTTTTCTGTTCACCAATTGAGGACTTATCTGTGACCTGGATTGTGTTCTCGTATATTTGCTCTACCAGCTTTTCTGATATTCATGAGGCAATTATATATGAAATTTTTAACTTGTCTCTAGCCTATCCAGTCTCCTTTTCATATACTTTTATTAACTTGATTGTTTTTTGGAGACTTGCATTAGGAGCAGCTATTTTATTTATTGTTGATTAATTATTAATAGTTGTATTAAAAAACTATTGGAGAAACCCAGCTTTTCTATGCCAAAGCACTGAGTTTCCCATAGAGGCCATCTATAACTGAACACACCCTACTGTACTCCCTGTGCCTCCTAGACATTTTGTCACCACCTTCCTAGCAGTATATATGCAGTATGCAAGGCTGAGGCGGTGCAACAGTTAGCATTGTCACCTCAGAGCAAGAGGTTCTCTGGTTCAATTCTCAGCTGGAGTTCCTTCTATGTGGAGTCTGCATGTCCTACCTGCAGTCAAGTAAGTTTTAAAGACATGCAGGTAGGTGTGTGTATATGTGTGCCTTCTGTAAAGGTTGGGCACTGGGCTGTCAACTTGACACCGTAAAAACACCACTGCCAATCAATCTGTGGACCGGTGATCTGTTGTGGAGACCCCTAATTGGGAAAAGCCGAAAGAAGTTGCTTCCCAGCAGTATGTAAATGGTCCATTAAAAACAACACTCGCAAAATATCTAACACCTTCAGCATTCTTGGCTGGATCTCATCGTGTTCAGCTTCCTGCCTATACAACTTCTACAGTGGCCTCATATACTGTTCCTTCTTACTCTGTCTGCTCAAAGAAAAGATCTGATCCAGTGTTAGTGAACACTGAAGTTTATCAGTTGTATGCAGTAAAGACGGCAGTTCTTTTGAGGTTCAACCTTTTTTTTTTCTCAAAGTCAAAGTCAGAGTACTCTGTTGACTTAAGCAGTTCTTTGACATGTACTTACTTTCTCCCAGTAATGCATTCAGTCTAGGTCAGCATTTCTTTATTTGTTTGTTTAATTATTGAATTTTTTTTCCCCAAGGTGGATCCATTTGACCATTTGCAGATTCAGTCAGGGTTACATAAGATTAAGGGTATCACTAACTTAAATAATATAGTGACATAATACAACATAGATATAAAAACATGCAAATATTTACACAGATGTATAAAAAGAAGTGGGATGAGAGGTATACAATGAATAATACAGATGATACAGGTGAGGTAAATGTGAACCGGCTGAAAGAACAGATGTAGCATATGGAAGTATGGAAGGAAGTTGTAGCAGAGAAGAGAGCAGAAATTGTAAAATTCAAACAGCTGCAACAGAAGAGCTAATAACAGGAGATGTGGGTAATAGACACATGGGGAATTAATAGGTCAGATGGGGAGGCCCTATGGGTATTAGTTTATATGCTGTAATGATTAGGAAATTAAACAGCCAAGTTTTTCCAAGATGTAACAGTGCAGCCATGGGAGTTAAGTGACATGACCTGTGCTCTGACATGTTCACTTATATTGATCCATTACCTGTTATTAATGTTTTTCCACTCTTGATGAGAACATCTTGTACATTATACAACGACCCCCCATTAATATTCAAAAAACGTGCACGCTGATTGGTCAGCATGCACGTTGTAAATCAGAGTTATAGTAATGAAAAAAGTCCGGGCTAATCTTTTTTTTTTTTTTTTTTTACAGCAACGGAGAACGCAAGATCTCCATTGCTTCACAGTGTCTCGCTGTGTTTAACTTAGCGAGACAGCATTAAAAAAAGCAACGGACATTCTCTGTTGCTTTTTTTAATGCTGCTCGCTATGTTAAACGAGTTTAACATAGTGAGGCAGTTTGTAAAAAGCAACAGAGATCTTGCTTTCTCCGTTGCTTTTTACAAACTGTTTCGCTATGTTAAATGGGTTTAACATAGTGAGACAGCTTTAAAAAAAGCAACGGCTCCATTAAAGCTGTCTCGCTATGTTAAACCCATTTAACATAGCAAAACAGTTTCTTTTTACAAACTGTTTCGCTATGTTAAATGGGTTTAACATAGCGAGACAGCTTTAAAAAAGCAATGGCTCCGTTGCTTTTTTTAAAGCTGTCTCGCTATGTTAAACCCATTTAACATAGCAAAACAGTTTGTAAAAAGCAAGGGAGATCTTGCTTTCTCCGTTGCTTTTGCCCACAGCTCTGATGTACTGCGTAGGCATATGCATGCGCAGTACATCAGAACTGCAGCAGAATACCAGACAGCTGCGGAAGGGCAGCAAGGAGGCATTATACAATGCCATTATTTAAGAAAATTAATTATTTTTTTTCTTAAAATAATGTCATTGTATAATAGCAATAACCCACTTCTGGGTGTGGGTAATGCTGAATTTACCCACGGTTGGCTTTGTTTAGTCCCTCGGGCTTCAC
Source organism: Protopterus annectens (assembly GCF_019279795.1). Classification (NCBI taxonomy): domain Eukaryota; kingdom Metazoa; phylum Chordata; order Ceratodontiformes; family Protopteridae; genus Protopterus; species Protopterus annectens. The sequence goes on from NC_056728.1 coordinate 555,015,459, forward strand.
CCTCGAGACCAAACCACACCAACTGTGGGTAAATCCAGCATTACCCACACCCAGGCATGGATTATTGCTATAATATTCTACCCCTTTAAAGACAATTGATAATTTACCATCACCTCTTTGGGAATGTCCAAAATTAATTCCCATGATCTTATCGGAGTTTTCTCACAGCTGGGCTTTCATTTCTGTGATTTCTGCAACTGACCACTGCTTACTGCTTGGTTAATATACCTTTTTCAAAACCAGAGCTGTCCTAACCATCATTAATTTGAATTTCTTTAACTACACGGCTTTCATCCTAGATATAGACCACAATATTCAATTAATATTTAATGAAACAGATAAAATTCAGTACTAATCTTAAAGAATGCAGTGCAGAGTCAATTTTATTTCTTTGTTTCATTGAATAATTTATTGAATATTGTGGTCTCTGTCTTTCTGCAGTTAGTCCCACCCTCTCTCCTTGTTCTTGTTGTGGTGTTAAACTTGGTGGCTTTGGAAATGCCCAACCCTGGTGTAAATTTGTTTTTGGACACTCCAACTGGGCCTATCTCATTTGCTCACTCAACTGAGAACAATGAGAACATATTTCAGATACTCCTACCAGTCCCATCTCTTCTGCTGTGTACAGAGAGAGCACATGGGAAGGACAGTCCCTATAGTCTCTTAATCTGCTCTGTTCCCCACCCTCTACTAAAAATATATATATATATTTATACTTTATTCAGCTGCTGTTACTTAACTGTCTTCTACCTTATTACCTTAGCTCGCTGTTTTGTGTGCTCTTAAGTGTACAATTGCACTTATTCTGCACTTATTACTGCTTGTTAGTAGCCTGATTAATATTCTAAGCAACTTAGTTTTGGTTGTAGCACTTGTGCCTCAGGCCATTTATTTTACATTTAGGGTTTTTGCAGACAAACCCTTATCAAACCCTGTTCTCCATAAGTCTGCCAAGTACTCAGAGCACTATACCTGCACAATTCCCATCAGATTCTCATGCCAGCCTGGTCGACATGAGCATACTGAGACACTGCAGGAACTGCCTTATGTTCACTGACAGTCCCCTTCTCCTAGCATATAATTCTTCTACTTGCGAGAGATGCATCTACATCAGTAAGATGGAATCCATGCTGTCTCACACCACAGTCAGTACTCCTGACAAAGAGGAGATTGCCAGCAGAAACACCACACCACTCACATCACAGAACCACACACCCACCTATGCAGGGGTCTTCAACAAAAACTTACCTAAACAACAAAGACCCCCAAAACACACTCACAAATATTCCACACACAACACCAATCACATCACACACAGTAGTCAGAGCACCAGTGTCTCACAAACACAGTCCATTAGGAAAAGCAATACACCAAGGCAGATCATAATGCATAACAATAAATCAAACATACTACTTATTGGCGACCAGATAGTGAGACACACCGATGTCCTCTCACCAGGCTCAACAAGGAGAAGGTCATGGTCAGCTGTTTGTCAGGTGCTAGAATTTGCCACATCACGCATGCAGTCAAGTCTCTCCACAACAGGTACAAGTATGACTCTGTCATTGTCCATGTTGGTGTGAATGGCTTGAGATGTACCTCCCTGGACTATATGAAGAGAGAAATGATTGAGCTCTCAGAGTGTGTGCTCCAGGCAGGTATGACCCTAGCCCTAAGCAGCATCCTACCTTCATCAAAAATGATACCACAATACCAACAAAAATGTTTGACTTCAACAATTGGCTTAGTTTCTGGTGACTTTCTAAGGGGATCCAGTATCGGTATGCCTGGGATGACATGGTTGACAGGCCACGATGCTTTGCCAGAGATGGCCTCTACCTGTCACCCCTGGGGTTCCTGATCTTGGCCAAAGCTCTTGCCGCCCCTATGTGCCTTTTTAAGGCCATGTCCCAAAGACAGATCTTCCAACATAAAAGATCTGTCAAAAAGCAAATTGAAGGTCATGCTGCACAATGCTAGAAGCCTTAATCTGAAAATGCACTCACTGGAGGCTCTCCTCACACTGGAAGATGACGATGTCTGTGCAGTCATGGAAAATTGGTTCAGGGCTGAGGAGATCACACCTGCCTTAACAGGCTATACCTCATTTCACATTTTCTGACCCCAAAATGAGGTTGGAAAGACTAAGGGTGACGGAGTCTCTGTCTTCATTAAGGACAGGCACACCTCCAGACTGGTTTACCAACATGATGTACTGGAATTACTGCAGGTGCAACTGACAGTTCGGCAAGACACCCATCCAAGTTATAGAGCTCCCCTCCTTGTCTCAGGACAACCGCACCTCCTACCTGGACCTACATGACTCCATCAAGGTACCCCCTAACACCCTGATCCTTATTGACTTCAACTACTCCACCACAGACTAGGTGAACTATTCCTGCACTAATGCACTCACCCAGTGATTCCTTGACTTCATCAGTTCTAATACACTAGATCAGCTGGTCTTACTCCCCCACAAGGGGGAGTAACATATTGGACTTGGTTGTCACCAACATAGGCAACTGCTGCACCACTCCCATAGTATGTTCTTCCCTGGTGAGATCAGACAATCTGTCTGTCTCATTTGAAGTTTCTATCCCACCCAGTTCCTGACCAGCCTTAACCAGGATAAAAAACTTCTCAAAAGCTGACTACAACCTTCTAAGGGAGAGTATCAGCAGCTTCACACCACCACCCCCTCACAGGATGCAGACAACTATGCTGAACAGTACACCAGTGCAGTATACAAGCACCTGTACAACTGCATGGACTCAGCCATACCCAACAGAAATAAAATCTGCACTTCAAGGAAACACAAACCTGTCTGGTAGACATTCACTATTAACAGGCTTTAAAACCAAAGGAAAAAAATGTTATCCAAGGTTAAAAAGAAACAAATTCCAAATTGGAAAAACTCCCTCCTCTGCCACAAAAAGCAAATTAAGTCACTAGCGAAAACCTCCAAAGCCAATTATGAGTTAAAACTAGCCTCCAAAACAAAGGGAAACCACAAGTCCTTCTTCAGTTACATTAGGAACCTCCATGGTAAAGCCCAAGTTTGTTCCAAACTAGTACTTAATGGTATCACTTACACTGATTCTGCTGAAATAGCCAACCTGCTGGCTGATCGGTTCAGTGCAAACTCCATCCACTTATCACCCCCCAAAGGCCCAATCGGCATCCCCGATACTTGTCCCACACCTCACATCTCTGTAGATCAAGTGTTAAAGGCCCTATCCAAGGCAAAAAACACAGCTTTCATGGGACCTGATAGTATCCTAGGCTGTATTCTGCACCATCTCCAGCAAGAACTAGCTTCGCCATTGCACACTCTATTCAACAACAGCCTAACTACAGGCTTCATTCTAGCAGAGTGGAGAACTGCTATTGTCATCCCTTTGCACAAAGGTGGTGCAACTATTGACTTGGGAAACTATTGCCCCATCAGCTTGACAAGTCTGATCTGTAAAGTCATGGATGCTATTATTATGGATCGCATAAACAAGGACATAGGCAATCTCCAAGCACTCAACCCCACCCAATCTGGATTCGTTAGGGGAAGATCTTGCCTATTGAACCTAGTTGACTTCTTTGAGACTGTCACCAAGGCCCTAGATGATGGAAAGTCAGTACATACAGCTTATCTTGACCTGGCCAAGACCATTGATACAACCCCCCAATTGGGCATCATCAAAAAGCTAACACAATCTGGTGTTAATCCCTATCCAGTCAGATGGGTGGCTAACTGGCTCAAAGATAGGACCCACAAGGTCAAAATAGGTGCTGCCACCTCCGACAGCAGACCTGTCACTAGTGGTGTTCCCCAGGGATCTGTACTGGGACCCCTACTGTTTGGCATATACTTCTCAGAAGTCCAGGCAAAGACAAAGGGCCTGTGGTTGACCAAGTTTATGGATTACTGTAAGTTGGGTGCTGTCATTGACTCCCCAGTTGATGTTAATATACTGCAAGAGGGTCTCACAACTACAAATAACTGGTGCCAAAGTCATGGGCTTAAGTTAAACACAAAAAAATGTATTATCATACCATTCAGCAAAAACATGGACCTTATTAATTATCACATCAACGGCAACCCTCTAAGCACTCAACCTGTGGTGAGAGACCTGGGTACTCAGGTTGACAATAATCTCACATTCGACCATCATGTGGCGGCGGTGGCCAGAAAAGCCTTTTACTTGGTTCATCTCATAAGTAAAGGTTTTGCAACCAGAAAAATGGATCTTATTACCTCTCTGTACTCCTCCTTTATTAGATCTATAATTGAGTATAATGCCCCATTTGGTATATACCTCTACAAACACCTGCATCAACTGGAAAGGCCATAGAAATACCTCACAAAGAGAATCCATGGCTTCCAACAACTATCCTATGTAGACAGGCTTAAATTACTGTCACTCTACTCAGTATCATACAGATTACTCAGAGATGATTTGTATCTTGCCTACAAGGCAATATCAGACCCTACCCTACTAGAGATGCTCCATATCCATAAGTCTAACTCCTCACACATTACCCACTCAATAGGCCTAAATCTAATATGCGACATAAAAAAAAAAACCTGCTGGAAAGACAGGTTTGTCTCCCAGAGGCTACCCCTAGATTTCCCATATATGTCAAACAGAGTACCTCACTGACACAACCTTGATGAGTGGATAGGAAACCATAAATTTGTCCCAGGGGTTCTACGTTTGTCCCTCACTGACAGGGGCAACGAGTGCTGACTGAGGTTTCTTTTTTAGGGATATACTCTTGGATAGGCCTGTAAGGACCCCCAGGGCCATTAGCCTAGTAACCTGCTTTGATCCCATGATCCTATGATAGTGACCTCCAGTGGTGTCCTGTGTTTGCAAACATGACAAGCTCTGGCCAATGTTGGACATAGCTCCTCACTGCTTCCTGAACTACTGTGGTCTTAAACACAGACAGCTAAGAATTCTCCTCCCCAGATATACTTGTAGATCTCTTTCAGAAATGAGATTTAAACTCATGACAAGCAAGAGATTCTACCAGATATTTTCCCAAGATGCCCTCACTACTTTCTTGGGGTCCCCAGCTCTACCTACCTATTGCCCTGGATAAATAACTCCCGCATCTCCAAAAAGTTGTGATCAGTAGACAGCTCAGTACCTCTGTTGTATTAGTGTCCAGAAATTACAGCCTCGTGTCCAATGGCAGGACTATAAATTCAACCACTGACCATTGGTCCAAGGTGATCTACTCCAAGCGCACTAAAGAACAGACTTGTGTTTGATCATGGTGTATATTATGGACAGTATATGGGTAGCCCAACAGTCCCATGCCCATTCCTCTGAGTTGTGGCCATCTAGATATCTTCACCCCTTCCAGTTTGAGTGTTGAAGTCTCTCAGGGCAGCGTATTTCTTTCTTATGTTCAAAATCATGCTCATGTGGGAGGTGTAGCTAAATACATGTGAGTGCAGAAGTGGTAAAATCCATCATTATGCGGTGAACATCCAAAAAACAGAATTTCATTTCTCAAAGCAATAAATCATAGCTGAGCTTCCTGAATTGTAAAATGTTCCTCACTTAGTAAAAATAAAAGTCAAATAACTGTGCCGGAAATTCAGTCTCAGAGTCCAGTAAAACAAAACAATATTTTCCTTGTGCTGCTATCATACATATAAGTATAAAACAGTAGCATGAAAGTAATATAGTTACCTTGGCATGCTACTTACTGATGCAACTGATTACTAAAGAATACATTACAGTAATATTACTGTTTTATTTTCTAGGTTTATAGTTCAAGGGCTACTGGATTGAGTCTGTCATAGAAAGCATGTGTCAAAAAAACAGTATTTTAACCACACCAAGAAAATCAAAAACATAGCAAAGTATTCTGGGTCTCCTCTTACAGAAAAGGGATATTCTGTACTGCAACATACTTGCACATATATAGGTACAAAAACATGAACAAATACATGTGCATGTGTGCACATGCTTGCATAGACAAATACTCTCTCTCTCACACACACACACACACACACACACACACACACACACACACACGCTCGCGCACATGCGTGCGCACACAAACATACACGCACACACACGCACAGACACACGCACACACACACACACACACACACACACACACACACACACACCAGAAAATGAAGAAAGGCATCCACTAGCTTGAGACAAAGAATGAAATAGATGTATTCTGTAAGACCTATCATTCTACATTTAGCCTGATCCTGAAGAAAAATGATAACGAGCAGTTTACCTCTTAAGTAAACAAAGTGATCAGAATGGATTGTACCTTTCCTGAAAGAGACCCCAGTGGGGAGGCTGCCACGACCATTATAAAAATAATTTATTTATGCAATCATTTATTGATCACTCGGGTAAACATATGGATGCAAACGCTAGCCAGCCATAAGTAACAGGTTACACTGGCAAACTGCATGCAGACAATTATAATGATCTACACATCTATAAATATATATATATATATATATATATATATATATATATATATAGAGAGAGAGAGAGAGAGCAAAGCTTACTTGAAAAATTTATTTTTTTATGAATATATGGATAATATTGTATTGTATTGTATGAATATATGGATAATATTGTATTATCCCTTGGTAATAATAAGTACAGTTTTTTTAGCTTTTTAGAGCACTTTTAGTTCCTTGCTTCATCCTACAACCTTTCTACCTAGAGTCCCACATCCATGCTAGGTCTGCTAGTTTTTCCACTCTCCCTTAGATTTACTCCAGTGTAGCTGACACTGGTTGTGGATCCTAAGGACATCTTGAGGGTCTTGACTGTCACCTTCATGGGTGCATTTCTGCTTAAGCCTACCTGTTGCTCTCCTCTCCAAGTGCAGTGTCATGTTTGTATCAGGGTTAGGTGTGCAATGGTGGTGTGTGGCATATCTCCCCACCTCTATAGCAGGTCAGCCATAACCACCACCATTTCCCCTCCTTGACCTACACAATTTCAACACAATGCATCCAATCTCCACCAGAGATCATCACAGGGAAATGCCCACATAGCTGACCACCCCTCTGGGATGGGTACACCCATCCCTTCCCTGCTGCTTTGTGTGTTACAATCTGAAAGCATTAAAATATGCAGGCTGTTGACATGTGTTATGCACATCCATTGTCTGTAACTGCATATCTTGATGAATTATTTACAAACAGCAGAGTAAAAGTGTAATTCTGGTTTAGGACATAGTATTGAGGGGATGGTTCCACAATGCCAGTGGGATAGTATTGGGTGCACAAAAAGCCAACAGACAACACTGGGGGGTCCACAGCTGGATTACAATCAATTTGGTGTGTGTCTCAGTCTGTCAAAAGAATAATCCAATGTATTGCAAGAAATAATTATTAAAAAAGAATCACTGTGCCTTTCTTGGAATTTAACTACATAGACAAGTTATTCACATTGCCAAACACTGTATACAAAAGCCTGGGCCATGCCCCCTACTTATCTCTTTGGTTATATTGCATGTTACTTTACGTTCTACTCCAAGGTACATACACTTTTCTAAGTGACTATTTCAGTAATACATAAACAGTAACTCCAAATGTGACTTCAGGTAAAGGTAATCTATTCAGATTAATTAATGCATTTTTCGTAACTATTCTAGAGATAAACAGGTAAATACTAAATTATTTTACACGCTATTTTTATAGCACCTTTGTAACTCACTTCAAAACATTTACTGGGACTACTAAGTTTAATTCTTAGGTGTTGGAATATTTTATTTAAATTACATTTAATCAAGGCAACACATTTTCCACAATCTATCAAGCTATCTTTTTATCTGATTATCTGTATATACATATGTGAGTATAATCTCTTATATGTAATAGCCCAAAAAATTCATATTAAAACTATATGAAAAAAAAATGAACAAAACTCAAATCAGAAAATAAAATATTTTGGTACAAACCAGCAAACTAGTACCATCTACACCACTACATCTGCTTTTAGTCATACAAACCAACTCTGAGGTTGTACAACAGTGGGGAAAGGGCAAAGTCCCTATACCCACTGTAGTGTGATTTCCCACAAAAAAAGATATTATCACTGTGCAACCAATTGAATATTTGATCAGAGTTCCTGCAATGAGGTCAGGTCAACAAACTGAGTCACTGATCATCTAGCATGCATCCATTCACACACACACGCACACGCACACACGCACACACACACACACACACACACACACACACACACACACACAAGTGCACTCATATGGCCTACTTAAATTAATCTAATGTGAATATGATTGAAATAAAAATAGTCAACAAAAAGGTTTAAGCCAAAAAAGTCAACAAAAACTAAGCACATCCAAAACAAATATATTTACAGGGGGTCAAGCCTTCCCTGTACTCCCCCAACCCCCTAATAATTAATTATACTACCCGTGAAATCATACTATAGTGGGCAAATGGAATATACCATTCAGTGCTATAATAACAGTTATATCCATATTGTGTCTTTAAGACCCTTTTTCTCAACTTTTTCATGTTAGCCTTATTCATATGACATTAATTTAAGTAGAATCTAGAACCATAAAAATATAGAGATGGATAAATAGAAAACAATATAGATACAGATATAGATACAGATATAGACAGATAGATATCTGTGTGTATCTCTGTTTATGTTGTGGAATATTGAAATTAGCAGAGATACCAGTCTTATAAAAATACTATTATACAAAATGGCTAAAATAACATAAGTAAATAAACTAAAAACTTCCAAAAGTAGCCCAGTTGTTATAAAATATAAACTTCAACAAACCAAAGAAAGAATAAAGGATAAATTAAAAAATAAGTTCTCTTCATTGTAAGATCTTGTGTCTCTCAAACAGACATCATCAGACTAAAGTAAAAACCAATCAAGCATGACTTAAGCATTCTAAAAAAATATTACATACATCAATATATGATTGGCATTTAAGCTGCTTCCTTTTTAAATAAGTTTTACAATTTTCTAAATAATTTAGATCAGTGTCAATGCAAGCATCTAAAATAACCTGCCAGCTATATTCCTGCCAATCTAAAAAAAATCATCAGCATCAAATCTGTAATCACGGTTGACAAAAAAAAATCAGTAACAACAACATTTTTCAACATACTACAAACTTTAGCGTGTCTGGACAATGTCTTTTTCATAATTTAATCCACTACCGTGTATATTCTCAAAAATTCTAAAATAATGTCCCTGGAAGTACGTTTAACATAAAAAGCATCACATCATATACATATAGCTATATAACCCTCATATTTTGATGTGTAATTAAAATCTCCAGGTCTGTAAATCTATTTGTTTCTTGCTATCACACTTTTGATATACTTGCAATAACTGCAATCATAACATGTATATATACCTTTGTTCTTAACATTAATAGGAGTTGATAGACTGATATGTCTACCTTGCAAAATATCCTTCCATGTTTGCCCCTCATTGTGATAAAATGTGGTTATTGTCCTATCTTACTTAAAGTGTCTGGGAAGACTCTTAAGATCTTTCAGTTATTTCTAATAATGTTTTTAATACTTGTTTCATCTACCAATGTATTATTTAACATTACTAAACTGAAATTCCCAGTAGGATCCTAGTTCATACTTTGGATTCCTTCTGCTAATCAAAAGGGTTTCCATTCTGTTATGGTGCAGTGGTAGCGTTGTTGCCTCACAGCAAGAGGTTCTCCCATTTAATTCTCGGTGGGAGCGCATTCTGTGTGGAGTCTGCATGTCCTCCCTGAGGTCGAATGGCATTTGAAAGACATGCGTAGAATGGGCATGCCTTTGTTGAAGGTTGGGCGTTGAGCTGGCACCTCGGCACCTGTAAAAAAATCTACTGCCAATCATTAGCGGACCAGAGTTTCGCTGTGGTGACTCCTAACCGGGAAAAGCCGAAAGAAGAAGAACTGAGTTTTTTTTTTAAATTGTATCTAAATTTGGACTGGGGTTTTAAGTTTAAATTGTTATTTAAATATTTGAGTTTGTTCACTTTTTGAATATGCACTAAAGAAGGGTCTTAACCTGAAAGATCTGTGTTTTAATAAATCTGTGCTTGGCATTTTTGAAGTCAGAGGTTTTTTTTTTACTTGTTACTGCTGTACTTTTGATTTCATTCACTGTAGTATTAGGTCCTGTTTTTTTACTCTTTGATTTTTAACCTCTTGAAAAATTTCTTCATCCAAACTTTTAGGATATCTGTTGTGTTGAAATTCAGCAGCCAGTAAAGCACTTTCTTTTATAAAAAATGTTATCATCTGCTAAATTGATATTCCTAACAAATTGCCTTTAGACAATAGTTGGGGTGCATGCTGTTGTAGTTTAAATATGCATTCCTTTGAACATGCTATTTATAAATAATTAGATATTATAATTGCATTCAACTTATAAACCATCAGATCTAAAAAATTAATAAAATAATTAATAGAATTATCATTATACTGACAACCATTTACATTATACAAATAACTCATAAAGGACTGTAACTCTGATGATGCCTTTCTCCATACTAAAAATACTATCATCATTAAAATGTTTAAAATGCAAGCAACTTCATGTAATCTGATCTGGAAAATAAATTTGTTCTCTCAGCATAACAAAAAAGTATTCACATAGCTCAAGGCTTTCACTGACCCAATAGCTACCCCACTCACTTGCTTATACAACTTTGAATGAAAAAAGACAAGTCAAAATAATATATAAAATTTCCATTAGAAGATGTATTTGTCATTTTCAAGTGAATTTGTAATTGCTAATTCATGGCATAGTATATCCATGTTCTCATCTTTAGGTAGAGCAGTATATAAAAACCTAATGTCAAAAGTTACCATATAATCAGTATCCAAAATATTCAAACCATTATTGTTTTTTATAAAACAAAGAGAATCACCTATTTAAAGGAAATGTTTGTTATAACAACTTTCTTGAAGAAGCTGTTGTTACAACAACTTTCTGCAAGAATTTGTTTGCAAAAGTCAGCATACCTCCTGTCCTGTTACCACATCCTGCCACATATGGCCTTAAGTGTGATTGTTAAGATCTTTATGAATTTTCAGCAAACCAAACAATCTGTGCATTGTATGTGTCTTCACCATAAAGTAATTAGTTAACCTTTAATCTATGACTATGTAGTAGTTAACCTAAAGTTTTTCCTATTAATCTGGTAGAAACCCATTGCAGGTTTCCTGTATATGAACTGGAGAAGAACCATATTAGACAGAACATAAAGAAGTTACTGTTACAGGTATTACATTGTCATAATGTAGATATGAAATAATAGAAAGGATGTCAGGACAGATGAGAGAAGATCAGGCTCAAGGTATTTAAAACAGGAAGCAAAACAAGTAGATGATTACAGGAAAATGTCCAAAAGTGAGGCAGTGAAAGAATTATACCAGGTAAATTCACTTTAACCAGTTAGAAACCTAGCAGCAAGGCTTTGACAATGGAAGACTGAGAGGACTGTCACAAGAAAATGAGAAGAAGGAACTAATGAGCTTGTGGATGCCCCATGGGAGATATCGTCTTGATTTAGGGTCCATTATGAAAAGTTGTATATGAGTCTATCACTTTCTTGCCTTGATGAACAGAAATGACAAAGGCTTTTAGAATATATCACTAAAGAAGAAAGGATAGATGTACTGAGAGGATAAAGGGATGGTAAGACCGTGGGATCTGACGCTATTCTTGTTGAGGTCTAGGGGCTGGGGGAGGTATTCTTGGTCTGTACCTGGGTGAAGCTGTGCAATATGTTCGTAAGGACCCAAACAGTCCCAGCTTCTTTGAAAATTAATATTATAGTGGTTATTTACAAGGAGGGAGGGGAAATCCTACTGTCATATCATGATTTAAAATCAAGACTATAAATGGCTTCTTTCTCTGTTAGCAGTAATGCTATCAATTTTATTTGAAAAATTTACTGACAAAGATCAATGCAGTTTCATAGCTGGGAGGTAGACATTTGTTAACATATTAAGAGCACTGATGATAATACAGGGTACTTCTATCACAGGAGCAGAAGTAGCACTGGTCTTTTTAGACATGGAGAAGACATTGACAGGGTCGGGATGGATACCTATTTGAGATTCTGGATCGGATGGTGTTTTCTGATCTGTATGTTAAACTACTGACAGCTATTTAAAAGGATTCCAAAAGGTCAAAATGACAGGAAAATTGTCAAGTACCTTCTGCTTAATGTAAGGGGACCAGACCAGGATGTATGCTGTCTCCATTATTGTCCACATTATAACTTAGAGCCACTGGCATTTACAGTCAGGTCTGTTGCATGACAAGGATACAGCTTGGCATGTTTAGGTCTATAAATAGTCATGTATGCTAATGATATATTTTTTATGATGGAGAATCCCAGGCAGGATTTACCTAAACTCTTCAATTTTTTTGGATTAATTCTGCACTTTCTCTATATACAAAGTGAATAAAGGTAAAATGAAAACTATAGGGTCATCATACCAAGAAGAGCACAGTTATAGCTCCAGTTTCCTAGGATGGGGGGACATGATGCAATAATGTAACTAGGAATTTGGTTGCTTCCCTTACTGGAACAGTCAGTGTTGAGATCATGTCAGGTTATTTAGAAGAAGATTCATAAGAATTTACAGAAGTAGAAATTACTAAATCTTGAGACGGATCACAAGGTCCAAGTGCTGCACTGAGTCCGTTATTTTGTTCACTTTTTCCTCCAAGAGTTTTCTGTTAAGTTGTGTGATCGGATAAAAGATTTTGTCTGGGCACACTCAAAACCCAGGGCCAGATGGGAAAGATTGCTTCTACCAAAAGAGATGGGGGAATTGAGAATGCCAGATTTTGAACTATATTGGTTTTGCTTTTGGGAAATGTATGAGAGCTGAACATCTCCCAAAAAGGAGGGTAATTCTAAAAGAGAGATATAGGTGGCTATGCAGTGAGAAAGTAATTGAGGTAATATGGGGTAAAGCAGCACAACAAATGGATGCTACTGAAATGGACCATGTAGACGGTGTTATCAGTAAAATATGGCAGAAGTTGGAAATAAAAAAGTAAAGGCAAGACGTTCTCCTAATAGATAGAAGACTGAGTGATCATGAAAAGTACTGGTTGCAGAAATGTGGTCGAGGTTAGGAACAGACCTGACATTATTGGCATTATCTGTATCAAGGAAATAAATGGCTTTCCTGGGGAGAAGTAAATATAAAGTTATATACTCCAAAGATTGCTAGACTACATTATTATGCACTTAGATTGGAAGGTAAGCAAACACAGTTTATGAAGCAGAAGTAACAGAAATGGCCAGTCTTGGTGTGTTGGGTGACAGAATAAAGTGTGGTGACTATATAGAAAGAGGAGAAATATCCTCTATGTGCAAAAAGTTGAGACTCAAGAAGAAAGGTCTGAAAGAGGAGAAGTGAATGGCCATCCTATGAGAGATGGGTGATAGACCAACCTAGGTAGAGGTTGGTATGTATTATGGCTTTCAAAGCAATTCGCAACAAAAAATTCAAGTTATGTGTCTGTTAATGTTTGCACAAATATTTTTATAGCCCTGCCATGGTGATAAAAATGTATCCAGCAGTTCCAAACATCTGCTGGAGATGTGATGAAATAGTTGGGGGACTGAAAATACATTTTCTGGGAATGTTTATGTTTAGCACAATTTAGAAAGGAGTTGGGGAGACTGTTAACTTTGGTCAACCCACAGATATGGGAATTAACAGTGGAAATTTACTTCCTAGGGCTGAAAGAGACTACTGAGATTACTTTTGGCAAGGAGAGCTCAGTTTGGTTAATTATTCTGATGGCTAAGAAAACACTTACCAGAAGATGGAAGACAAAGGTACTCTCCACACCAATTTCTGACAATGTTTCCTTACCTGGGGCTTTGAGATTACAGGAGATGGGAATAAGGGACACCTTGAGGCTAACTAAGAGGTCACTTTGGTGTAAGATTTTGAATGACAGAGGGGGAGATCATAAGGAATGGGGGGGTTCCCTTTTTCCTCAGATTTTTGTCTGAGATAACCCTGCAAAAGCCTATAGTAGTCTAAATAATTTACCAGTTTGACTACTTTCATAATTTAGCTTTATTGTTACAGATATGAAAAATTATTCTGTTTCACATTTTCAAAATTTAATATGGCCATAGTCATCAGTCTCAACTCTTTCTCATGTGCTGAGATTTTAGATGTTAATTATATTTATACTGGATAGAAAGTGAAGGCATCAATTTTGTGAAACTAGCCACAGTTTTTAAAACTTTCTTGTGATGCTAGAGGAATGATATTTGTTTATTACAAGGTATTAGTATCAGATATCAAAGACGCAGTAGGAATGAGCCAAAATATTTGTTCAATTTGGTTGCAGCATTTTCTGAAATAGGGACACCTGTGTTCATTGTTCTGTAATGGTTAGGCATAATGTTATTTATCTTTATCGGCAATCAAGGATGATATTCTGTGGTGTCACTTTCAAATTCTGACCATATATCAGCTTGAATGCTCACCGGGGAAGGGATTTCATACTCTTCACAACGTCCTTAAATCTTATCAGGAATGTGCATGTCAATACCCTGTGTTTGAAACTAAATATAATTTTTAAGTCTGAGTAAAAATAGCATTTGTGTCTAAGGATAGGAGAATGGGCAGTCTGATGCATTTATTTTACAGGTTTTAAGGCCAAATGTATAATTTGATATGTTTGTGTACCTGTTATTTATGATTTGTCACTATGTTTTAATAACATTCTTGAATTTCAAAGACATTTTCCTGTAGGTACATTTACTTCGGAACACATGGCTAAAGTGAAATTCAACTGAAGAAATATACGGCTGTCACAAATTTAATAATTTCTCAAATGAAAATATACTTCAAAAACATCCTGAAAAACAATAAAACAAGTAAGAAGAGAATTTTCAGTTTCTGTTTATTGTCCATGTGTGTTTTATTTCCAGGTACCTCTCATTGTTACCTGTGAAACCTCTTATTGTTACCTTTGCCCAAATCTCCCTGAGCTGCTTCTTTACAGACTGAAAGCTCCTACATAACAGAGTAGTCTAAACAAGAGGATTGGTTGATTATCATGTAACTGATATTGGCATGCTGCTCGTCACAAGGATGAGTCTCACGGAAGATAATTTGGAGATCTGAGTAAAAAAATTATATTTCCAGTTTATTCTGTGGTGTGCAATAGTTACAATGTTATGTACTCTCTCCTTTTTAACTCATTCTACAGCTCTAACCTTATCCTGCCTTCATTGTGATGAACAAACTTCATAGCAACTGAGACTGGACTTCCATATGTAAGAGAGAGAAGCAACACAAGGCACAAACAGAATATGTATTGGTCTAATGAAATTAGAAAGGTGCTAAGAACGCGTGCAAAACTAGCTGACAATAGAGATTCTGGCCAGTTTGTTAGCATCCTTAGCATTACTTTTTAAATTTTGTCTCCTAGGTATTTTCCTTGCTTGGACTAGTTAATATTTTACAAACTGTTCATTTACCACTATTAAACTTCTTTTCTTTAGACCTCAATACATCTTCTTTGGTTGAATAAATTAGCTGCATTTATTTTTATTTTTCAGAAGATTTTGTGCTATGGCAGGTGTCTTAGACTTGCCTGGAGTCCATTAAGTCAAAGCTGAGAGAATGTGGAAACAACAGTTTCTTTTCAAGAGTTAAAAGCACATATGAATGTTTTTTGCTGAATTTAGTAGAATAACTGTATGGGGCTACTTGATATGTTAATAGCGCTAAGATTTATTTTAGAAAATATTATTGTGTCCTTAAGTGGGATCTGCCTTTCTATTTATACAGTTGTTGCACTTTAAGTGTTAGCCAAACTTAGTTAATATTCACCTAAAATTGTGACTCCCATGTTTGAAAGGTAAAGTAGGGGCAGATGTTTTTTATGTACACAGTTACATAGTTTATTCTTCATCTCCTCAAATAATGACTTGGTTAATGATTGGACTACCAAATCTCCTGTAATTATATGTTAATTTTGAGCAGTCTAAGGATGTGCTACATTGTGTAAAGAAAGTATAACTTGTTTTATTTATAGAGCCATTAATTAAGAAGAAGCATCTTTGTTAAGCAGGTAAAAATATTATAATTATTTTGGCACTGATATGGATTCTAAACAGTTCAAAATATTTACCAGTATTGGCTGGAATTACTTTTCAATGCATAATCATTCACTTCAGGCCAAGAGAGTGCATGGTCTACACATGGCTCAATTAATGATTCATTTTAAGAAACTTACATATGTTTCAACTTGTAGGCTTTGTGGATATCAATCTGATTCAGGTGACCACTGCTGGTAGTCTTGTGCTCAGGACCTGAAAGGGTGGAAACAGATTGGTTTTCTTTTAAAAAAAATATCAGAATATTGAAGTTTACCTTAATCCTGATACATTATTATTCATATGGTTATATCATACCTAAATAGTAGAACAAAGATTGCATTAGCTACTTTTATTACAACATCTTCTAGTCAATTGTAAAAACTAAGTTACATATACTTCATAAGTTTCCATGGTCTAAACTCTATGATAAATATAAACATATGTTGAATATGTAATGTCTGCTGCACCTATATTGCTATCTGTTATGATTACTATTGATGGTTAATGTTGCTTGTCATTAATGATTTGACTTCTTAGTAGGAGAAGAAAAAATGTTCGCTCTAATTAATGATGATATTACTCCTTTGGAGAAAAAAGTGATCTAAAAAGTCTTCTGTTTTGTTGTAATTCATTATTTTATATGGTAAACATTCAAGATGTCAATTATCTCACTAAAGATATTAGTTGTGACCCTCTTTTGGTTAATATGTGGTCAAATGATCAATGGGCGATACTTATCATTAGTGTACAATGCCAATTTTATGTGCCCAAATTGTTAAAAAATCTTCTTCTGTATCCTCACACTTTATTACATATCTTTAGTGTAGAAGAGGAATTTTATCTATAGCATGTATATTTTAGCGTAGATTAAATGTTAAAAAAATTCACTTAAAATGCTTCCTCATGTTTAACAGTCTTAATAGCCTTACGATTATGGAATGCTTTATTTCATTTATGTTTGCATGATAAATTTGTATTATAAACATCTTTCTAAACTCTTCCTATTTGATATGCACCTATAATAAATGTATTTAACTTTACACACCACGCAACAGAATTTTGTTACCAAATTTAAATTCTATAAAGTTTTATAAATGTACAATGTTTGAGAAGTGTTAAGTAAACACCATTCTGTTTCTAAGGTCTATAAATATGTATTTGTGCCATGTTTTGGAAATACGTGTTTTTCATCTTTGATTATAGGACAAATACTCTTTTGAAATACAATCAGTGCCTTACTGGACCTCATTATTTAGTTATTTTCTTTTCTAAGTTTGTATATATATTATTTTTATAGTTAAATTAAATGCTTAGGTCACTGCCATAAAATTATCAACCTTTACCCCTTAATGATGATAGCTGTTTGGTTTGTAATATTCAAGGAGCAAATATTAAAATCATCTTTTGGGGTTGTAATTTGTGACCCATCCATAAAACTTATATATAATAAGGGAACACCATTTAAAATATTACTGGAAAACCTATAATGTAATCAGTTTTTTGGGGGAGTGACACTGACGTTTTTTCTTCTGGATAACTGATGTTTAATTTTAAATCGATTCACTTTTAAAATATATTATATAACAACATATCCGTTGAAATTTCAGGGAATTAATTCTAAATACTGCATAAATGATAATCAGAAAATATTAATATCCCTAAATTGATAGTGCATTTAAAAAGCTTTTTAAGAATTTGAATTTGTTTTGTTTACTGAATCTAGGAATGTGATTATCATTGTTTTCAAGAAACTTCATTATTGCAATGATTGAAGTTGCCCCCTTGAAATTATAATGTGTAACTTGGTTTAAAAGCTAATCACATTATAGTTTTTCTGAATAACTGTATCTTTACGGCTTTAGCAGATTGATAGAATATATTATATAGTATTTTAAAAAAGTAATTTCTTTATTAAAAATGTTGTTTCAAAAAAGACATATTAAATCAAAGTGAGGAAAATGTATATTTTGTAAAGAAACCGTCTCACCATCCTAAAACACTTTTTTTTTCAGAAAATATTGAGGAAAAAGTTACAAGACATAGATGTTAAGCTTCACTATATTGCTCATTTTATGCAAAACTGCAGTAACATAGTTAAGACCATTAATTGCATCAGCAAAAATAAAAAATCTTTTTGGAGTATTCGTAGCACTCCATCTTAAATAGCTGCCATTATATTTGGTGATGTACTGCAACACAGAAATCACTGCTGTTGCCTTTAGCCATTCATGTATGTAGAGCTGCTGATGAGCAGAGCAAACAACATGTTCTAGGACCACTAGACACCTAGCAGTCTGAACATTGGGTCTAGGTAATGGTCACTCTGGTGTGACACCCTAACCCCCATGTACAAAAATAGGAAAAAGGGAGTTGATGTCAATGCCAATTTTAGTTAAAATATTTAACATAACAGTAGTTAGTTCTGGCAGATTACAAAACCCTACTAGACATATCAGCAACACATAAAGTTTTGCAGTGCATCATTCTGTTTAGTACAGAATCCCAAGAATAAAATAGATACAGTTAAATGTATTAAAACAATTAGAGTTACATTCATTTACAGTATTGTCTAACATTTCCCTTTATAAAATGTAACAAGCAAAAACCAAAAACGAGGTTATAGACATTTTAATGCTGTCTTGAAAAAGGTTGCAGTACATTTCTGTAATGAAACATAATTGATAACTATACAGAGAGACATGTGGAGTTACAATTAGCAGATAGGCAGGCAAGAAAAAAATGTGAAAGGAAATATACTTTGAAATGATGTGCAAGTGGCATATTTCAAACCTATTTAGAAAAGCAGGTATGCTATTAAATTTGAGCATACCATCTTGTATTTTGTGCTGTTTAAAGAATGGCTATCTATCAGTGGTACAAGACTTGCTAATGTGAGTCTGACACTTTAAAAAAAATAAAGTAAGATTTTGCCAAAAAGATACATTCCAAAACTTGCTAGTGCAAGTTTGAAGCATTTTTACCAAGGAACATGAGCCCTCATGCCCTTGCTACTATTTGTATAAAATCACTCTGCAATTTCTGTACCATGAAACAAAAGATATAGTCCATGACACAGCAATCGCATAAGTAACATATCATATTTGCCCTTAAGTGTCTATTTTCCAAGTATCTCAGTTGCTGTTCTTGAATTTTCAACAGGAACCCATAAAAAGATTCGGAGAATCCAGAAATACTGGGTGAAAACATGGCATGTTGTATCCTTTTGTTGCTTTGTAAACAAGAGTGATTTTAAATTTTAAATTCAGTTGATAACAATAAATGTGAACTAATCCATCTCAAACACTTTTCAGTCATAACTCCACAAATGCAAGGAAAAATGCAATATATAGACAATTTAGAACTGTTGATTAAAACAGAGCACCCAGACAAATTTAGAAAGTAGTTATATAACGTACTGTAAACAACTGACATAAAACTAAGCCCCTCTAAAATATTTAAATACTAACTCAGCATAGCATAAATGATTTGATTTTATTTTTGTTTACATTTTTTCTTATTTGGGTTACACTTCAGTGTCAGCAGTTACTCATGTTGTACAGCCTGATCATTTCTTCTACCTTCCTGGGCCCATGCTTAACTTGTCCTTTTGGATCTGGGCACCACAAGTGGTGATACTCGTAGTGTAAGCAGTACCTGATGGGGAAGTGTACAGAGAGAGTATCAGGGCAATGCAGTGCAGTACCATCCTGGCTGCTGCAATAGAAATAGTTTGTTATGACCAATCATCTGTCTCTGACAATATACATCATATTTATGTACATGCCTAGCCTCTACTGAGAACTGCTAGTCCTTTGTTGGGAACTCTGCCCCTCCCTCTGTGATAGATACACTGGTAAAAATTCCACTGCACCCTATCACCCTAGCACTTCAACTAATTTCCCAGGCATCAAACTCCCTAACTGAAACCAGCTTATAGGGCTGCAGTCAGGAGATCATCATTCTTTGCCATGGAGCTGGCTTAAGTATTTAATGACTCACCAAATATACTTGATGTTCTACCATCATTGTTGTAGTCAGCCTTCTTGATCGAAGTTAATATCCCATAGTCCTCTGTTTAGTCTAGCTGCATACCTGGAATTTTTTAAACATCTTTATTGAATTATCACTTAAGACATAGACAATCATACATTTATATAAATGAAAACAAAGCAAATTGACACATTCTCAGTTACAAATGTTATATATCACATACCATCTTCTCTACAGTTATTGTCAAGCCAATATTAGATAAATGATTTAATTCCTGCCTTTCCTTAATCCTCATTCCTCCTCCAAAACATTATTCTGCATGCATTGTTCCCAGAATCCCCATTTTTCTTTGTAATTTGATCCCACCCATTTCTAAAGATTCCACTTCCATTTCTTTTATCTATATCACTACATTCAGTACTTCAGATATAGTTTAGACTTTGATTTCCATTTTCTACTAACTGATTTTTGGCAGCCACCAGAATTAAACTTCCAAGGTCTTACTATATATAGGCACTTCAGATCCTGTGTCTGAGCTCAAAAATTCATTTCCTTAGTTACACATTTGCTCACCTAGTATTTCTGACAGAGTAGTCCCTAGGGAATTTTTAAAGTCTGCCAACTCATTATACTCTCAATAATATGTTCCAAGTTGCCTCTTTCTTCCCCATCACACTTCCACCATTTGCAATCTACCTGAAGAAAAATTCTTTGGAGTCTTCTTGGGGTATAAAATACCTACACAAACACTTCTAAGCAAAAATCCTAAATCCGCTAGACTTTGTTGTATATTTAGAAGCCATACATATGTCCTCCCATTGTTTCTTTGTGAATTGCTTATCCACTCGTTCTTTCCAATGTTTTCTGCCCTCCTCTGACTGATTCCTACAGTCATTATGAAATATTTTATATGCCTTAATTATCCTTTTTTCAGCAGCATCGTCTATTCTAGATTCATCTGAAACTTCTACCAGTGCTTTTGTTTCACTTTGGATTCTCCATCCCTTTCTCGTTGTCTATACCCTGATGTCAAGCTTTGGTAGGAAAGACAGTCTCTAGCCTGCAGTTCAGATCTATTTGTGGCCCATTCTATTACCTTTTCCTCTCTTATTATTTGCTCTCAATGCCTTGATTCCTTTGCCAGTTTTCTCTGGTAAATTCCATCCCCTCATTCTCCATTCTCTGCACCCCTAATTGCAGTCATCCATCTCAGCATAATCTCTTTTCACAATTCCCATGCTGGTTTAGTTCTTGTAATACTTTCTGCTACTCTATGAATATAATATCCTATATGGCTATTATTATTCTCCATAAAGATCTGTATCCAAAATCCCACCTGTCCTTATTTCTTGAGCTTTCCCCCATTTCATCACAACACCCTTCCACTTCGAATTATAGTTTCCTGCTTCTGCTATATAACTGTGTAGCTGTAAAATATCCCTTTAAATAAGGTACTCCCAAACCACCATGTTCTATTGGAAGGTTCAATTTATACCACCGGACTCTTGCCCTCTTCCCTCTCAGATAAAATCTTTCAACTTTTTATTAATTACTATCCACTATGTCTCTTCTGATTGATAAAAATATGACTGACCTGTGTATAAAACTAAAGGAACTAAAAATATTTTAACTGCTTGAATATTGCTATCCATATCCATAAACCAGAGCTTCTAGTTTCACAGCTTTTGTTTATTTAGTTTCTTCCCACATATCATTAGCTGCCATAACAGAATCTTATTTAACCCATAATCTTAAGGACTTCATTTTATCATGTCCCAATAAGTGTGGGTATTGCTGAACCAATATGTGTGTGGGTACATAGTTTGTAGTTATATATATAGCCTTTGTTTTATCTTCATTAATTTCATATCCAAAAAAAAAAAATTACTTTGAAACCATCCCAGAATGTTCCACAACACTGAGATGTCCTTTTTCTTGTTTTATTAGGTATAAAATAACACCATCAGCAAATAAATCCAACTTTTCTTGATTACCATACCACTTATATCCTTGAATTTCTGAGTCCCTTATTTTCTTTGAGAATGGTTCAAACTATAATGCAAATATCAAAGGGAAAAGAGGACACCTTTGCCTGTTTCCTCTGTTCAGACACAGCTTATAAGAGAGGGACCCTCCCACTTTAATTTTCACCTCTGATCCCTCATATATTCTCCTAATTAATCTTATTATTATGTCAGGAAATGCAAATGCTTCCATTGCCCTACTCATAAATTCCCAGCTTACTCTGTTGAATGCTTTCTCCACAGAAAGACCCAACAACAACAGTGGTATTTTCTTGCATTCTGCTTCTTCTGGATCATCATTTTTCTATTAATATTGTCAAATGTATGCCCCCCCACACACACAAAACCCCATCGATCCATATCTATCAATTTTGGCTACACCTTTGTCATTCTTTTAGCTATTATCTACATAAACACTTTATAATCATGGTTTAGAATCAAAATGGGTCTATATGAAGCTGGATCTGATGGGTCTTTACCTTCTTTAGGTATTACAGACACCACAGCTTTCTTGCAGGATGTTGGTGCCTACCCTCCTTTTAAAATACTGTTAAACAAAACCTTCCTGACCTTTATCTGTTGTTTCCACATAGCTTCCAAACTTCCACAGGAATACCATCTTTTACTGGAAAATTTCATGTAGATTGGTTATAAATCAACCTTTCAGAATATACTGTCTTTTGTTTCACTATGAACAGTAGTATAGCAGGGAGGGTAAAGGGGATAGCTTCCCTCAGAAATATTCCCAATTGTGTATGATTATAGTGACATCAGTCATTTATGATACGTATTCTTTGAACAGTGTGAGTGCTTGTGATAGTAATCAGTAGCACTGTAGTCCGGCGTTAGCATAAGTTCTTTGTACATTTTTTCAGATCCTCAAGTTCGGAAGACCTTTATATTTTTCCTCACACTTTGGGGTTGAGGAAGATGCTACTTTGGGGATCTCATAGAGCATCAGTTGAACTATTTGTGCCTCTCATAGTCATATCCATAGCCATGGCATCAGTTGACCTAACTCTGACTATGACATTGTACATTTTGTTGTAGTAATGTATTTGCAACTTGCAACAAAAAAGTTGGATGTGAAAAAAAGCATCTGCAAGATTAAAATTGTTTGATCATAGCATGCCATCTTATTTATCCTTTATTGACTGGGTTAATCCCACTAGGCTAGTTAGGCTCTTTTCAGGGGAGACCCAATGCGGTATTTAGACTACATGGGAAAATTCAGACAGGGCATCAGTGAACGTCCCCTCCATTCGATAGGTATAATGAGTTATTTTTTTATCCACCTGAGCTACTAGCCGCTCAAGCAGATGAGGCCTTGCTTTCATGTCTCATCCAAAGGACGGCAATACCCCCTTATGCTGCATTTCAGTGTCAGAAATCAATCTTCCTAGCATGGGAAAAGAACACACAACCTTCTACACCAAAGGTGAGTATGCTACTTGTTGCTCCACTGACACAGCTTAATAAAAAGCAAAAAGATACTTGCAAAATATACAGTCCTTAAATAGACACTTACCTCCCATATCTGGTAATATATTTTGGAATTATACATGCATTTCTTAACAGAACGCTGCATATATTTTTTTAAATAAATAATCCCATATCTGAAACTCTCTTGAAATATTATTATTCAGCCTACATATCACTTCAACATTTTTTTCTTAGTTATCCGTTAAACTGAAGTGTGACAGTGTATCTTCTCTGTCAAAATGAAATAACTCCACCTTTAATTAAATGCATATCAAGGTCATGTATTAAACTTACCTGACTCCAGCTGAATGAATAAAAACTGCTGGGGGAGTTAAGCGCTATGACAGCTGATTACGAAAATACAATAACCTTTGAAACATGGATTTAATTTGAATCCATCTGCTCTTTGTCAGATCTTAAATAGTATTAAGTATTAGCCCCTGTTCTTTTGCATTACATCCTGTACTCAACACATTTAGCCATCTTAAAAAATCATGCTAAGCATATTTTTTGCATCTATTAGCAAAGACATGAGGATCCAATACAAGAATTCAACTGTTACTGAATGTCTGAACATATTCATACAGACACATCTGTGCTTAACCAATGCCAAAGTGATCACCTTCCTAGCGACTATTAGAGGAATATACTGTTTAAATTAGTGTTTTTTATTTCTACATTCAGTTGTCCTTATGCAGGATTTCATTTTAAAGTAGGATTCAGAGTTGGAAGCTGTAGTTTGTATCAGTGTACCGTTAGCATTTCAACGCATTTCACTTAGCGGCATTTTATGTCCTATCACATCACAGACTTTTGGTACTGCAAATGAGAATTTATTGTGATCTACAGAGTTGCATTAAGTGTTTCTTATTTAAAATAGATGTTATTCATTTATGTTCTGTTTCAGAATATAGATTTTTATATATTTGTAAAAATATGTCATTCAGCAACTCAGACTTCGTTGATATGCTATCTTTTCTAATAAGGAAAATCTGAAAATTTAATGATTACTCTAGACAGCCTATATAGCCACTTAAAAGGCATTATATTAACAAAAAGATAGTCCTTTAGTACTCCAATAATTTACCTATCATAGTATTATAACTTGAATGTACATTTTAATAAAGCATATAGTCGTGCAGACGTGAGGCAAACCACAAAAATGAGGAAGGGCTTATATTTGACAGAAAAGCAACCCACTTTTTAAGTCACTATGTAAACTGATTTATTGTCAACGCACTACAAGTTTCATTTTCTTGGGATGTTGCACGGTTAATCTGCATTCAGGGTAATATTCTGCAACCTGAAGAATATAATATTCATCTTCATTCAGAGGACAAAACTGGTGACTAATATATGCAGCAGAGCACTGCTAACAATGGAAAGGACACTGTTTTATTCTCCTGCAATGAGAATTCTTAAAACTAAACAAATAAGGTTATTGCTTTTTATTATTGGCTAAGAAACAGTAAATTGGGAGAAAGGTGCAAAGCAAAGGTCTGTAATCATTTAACTCGAGAGCACATGATGACCTATTTCTTCCTGGGTCAAGACTGCATTTTTTGTGCATTACTTAGGACTTAAGATATATAGGAATGGAAGAAGAATCAGTAAAATATACAGTTCTGTGGCTGTCACAGATATACAAAAAATGCATCCTAACTATATTATGGATAGCCCAGAATAAAATGATGAGCTGGACAAACAATACCTCTCAACCTCTTAGCACAAGAAATCTGGAGAAAGCCTAAAATAATCGGGAGAGACAAAGGTCCAAAACTAGACATATTTTACATATTGCTCTTATAAACATAGAAAGTTGCTGGAATAACAGGATTTGAGATAGCATGCATTTTCAGAAAGCTATTAAGCCTAAGACTATAATGTATGCCATTATTTACTGATTTTGATCCTAAGCGATTTGCCAGTTAACCACACTTTTTATGAGGAACAGACCAAAAAATGTGAGAAAAAATGTTGAGGTTCTGTGATAATCTGGACAGTTGAGAGGTAACTAGAGGAGCCAGCATTAGAGAGATAACACTGAGTGAGATGGTCACAGCACCATTGTAGAAGCAAAGCCAGTGGGGACAGATTGCAGGTGTTCGATCTATGAAGAGGAAGCATTATGTAAGAATGTGTGCTGCATAGTCATGCAATGTGCTCCAGCTAAGCACAGCCCCTGAGTCAAAGTGTATATACATGCTAGGACCTAGCTCAGCGTGTATTGCAATATGTCTTTTGCCACTGATTGGGAGATCATAAGTAAAATAAAGCTATTTTGATTCCTTGCTGGATGAAGGCCGAAATCTTTGGCTCTCACTTTTCTCACCAAGTGTGCTTGAAGGATTGGAATCAGGAGGAATAAACAGACCAGTAGAAAATGGAGAATTAAATAGCCTTGTAGAAATTAGATCTCCAAAAACAACATCAATAGTAAATGGTGTGATGCATTTAATGGCATTTACTACATTCATTGATAAGTCATCAACTCCTGTATAATGTTCTTAAGAGGGATATTATTTGCATACATATGTATAATAGATAGAGTGACAAATAGAGAGATGGGGTGATTGAGAGCTGGAAAGATAACCAGTCTTTTCTTTACTTAGAGTTAAATATATTGAACTCTACCATAGCTGTGGAAGCAGAAGTACAAATTCTGCAGGTTTGCATGTTTCTATGCGTCTATGTCTGAATGCATATATGTGGTATGCACACATATATGTGCACACACACACACACACACACACACACACACACACACACGCACACACACACACACACACACAAACACATATGTATGTCTATATCTATAAATATATATATATATATATATATATATATATATATATATATATATATATATATATATACTATACCACTCCAGATACAATCCTCGCTCTACCTCATTGCTGATAATCCCCTCACTCAGATTGTGAATAGTATGGATATGCTACCCCACTGCTGATAATATTCTGCCTTGTTGCTGTGAATAATATGGAAACTTGGAGAAATGGATGCAGATATGTAAGGTCTAAGGATCTTGACCAAAGAGGTTTCTGTGATAAACGGTAAGTTAGCCATATGAGCAAGTCAGAAACAACATCTGGTTTCTTCCAACTTAATCTAGTATTAAAATGGACAGCATTGGTCTGGCTGTCTTGGTGGGGTAGGTGCTGTTAAGAGCTTAGTTCTGACTATATTACTTAAGATATTGCTGCAAGGCAGGAGGAGCCTTTATCCACTGGGTGTTTTAACCTTGAATGATTCTACTGATCCTAGCACTGAGTAAGCTGTCTGCCCCTTCCTGAGGACTTATACTAACTGCAAGTCTCCAACATGTCAAGGAGAATGTACAATCAACAAGTAGAGACAAATAGACGTGTACTAAACAGGGGGCCCTAGAAGACCCTTATAAGGAAAAGTCTACCTATGATTGCAAGAATCTTACTAGGGACTATGACTGAAAAATACTTAGTACTAATTAGTAAACAACATGGTTCTCAATAATATACGTAGACAGATTATAAAATGACACAGCTGTAAGCAGAGTCTCAATCAGAGATATGCCAGAAAACATGATCGACAAATGATTTTTTTTTTCTTTTCCAATTCCTTTTTATTAGGGTTATATCAAAACCAAATGAAGACAAGAAAACGATATAACAGAGAATAAAACAATAACATACAATATACAGACCTACAAACATAAAATCTATATACATTAGATAACCTATATACAGTCCTTCTGGGTCCTTTGTTTCCTCATGGAATACCATAAATATTTATGAGCCAGGAGTTGTTTACTAGCTGTTTGCTTGAATCCATCCCATGTTATTTTGGACCTGTCTTTCCAATTTAATGTGATGTAGTATTTTATTAGCATAAATGTTGTAACTAGAATGTGCGTGTGATTATTCTTCATTCCTATAGGAGATACGTGTAAGAGGGCAAATTTCTAGGATAAGGTTGATTTTTCATAGGTCATTTTCTCTAATTTGTCTCTTAAGGCACACCAAAGTTTGTATGTACATTTACAACTCAAAAATATATGAATAATATCAGCTTTTTTGGGGGGGCAGAATTGGCAAAAAGGTGGGAGTTCTTTGTACATTTTATTTAATATTGTGGGCGTAAAATATGCATTGATTAGGATCATAAGTTGAGTATATCTGAGCTTCTGAAGAAGAATGTCTTTGGAGAATTTCTGAATTGCCTGTGCAATTATATTGGAGGTAATTGTAGGGTCTTGTTTTGTCCAGTAATTGGAATGAATGGCTTCTTTCGTGTGTCTAAGTGAGATAATGAATTTATAGGCATTTGAAATCATTTTTTTTTCCATGTCATCATATCCCAAAGTGTTCTACATGTATCTATATGTAGATCTGGGATGTCAGTATCCTTCCAAAATCTAGTAAATAAAGAGAGGAGAGAGCGCTCCTAGAGAAACCGCACTTTATTGGTGAAAATCAGCAACAATAAATCCAAATCGACTGAATCAGGTAAAATTAACACTTTCCAAAACAAAACAGCGTTTTCGTCCACTACAAAGTGAGACTTCATCAGATAAGTGGGTATAGTTCAATTAATCATTTATATAATGAGATTAAAAATCCAATAGCCACTAAGAAACTTTGCATTTTGGTTAGACCAATAGCTGAGGTGGGACTCATTAAGTTAAAAACATGAAATGTTAAAATAAAATGAAATAAAAACTTTTTTCATTCCAAGAGTTGTAATATTAAAATAAGTAAATATGTTAATCATATAATAAATAAATTGATGATCAGGCATATAGTTTGTGTTAAAACCCGTTGTGTTTAATAGCTGAAATCCTTATAATTGTTTTTAGTTGTGAACTGTATGATGTATTGTAGCACCATCTACTGTTGTATTGAGGTAATGACATCTGTGTTTTATATTTTGCCTGCCCTTAATTTTAGTACAGGGACCAGGGATATACATTCATTTAACCCAGGCTGTTGGTGGCTTCTAAAAGGATTTGCCACCATAGTTCTTTATATTCAAGCCATTCTTCCCAAGGGCCTCCTCTCAAATCTTTGTGTACCTGTTCCAATACGAAGAAAGAGAATTCAAAATTCTTGCAAATTTTGGTGTGTTTAAATAATGCATTAGTTTCTTTCTCCTTTAGAATTTCATATAGGTGTTCGTAAATTCTTCTTTTTAGAGCTCTTTCTGTTTTTCCAACGTAGAATGAATAACAGCTGGAACATAGGGCCAAATATACCACTCCTTGTGATTCGCAGTTATGTATTCCTGTACTGTAAATATTTATGTCTCTCGATTCTAGGAAAATCTCTTGAGTGTTAGAGATGTATTTGCACTGGTTGCAATGGCCACATTGATGGGTACCATAGTTGATGTTTCTTACTTTTGTCTTATGGTTGTTGTAGTTGGTTTTGTTGTTCTCTAATAGCTTTTTAATGCTGTGTGCATTCTTGTAGACTGTTTTCGGAGTCTTTGTTTTTATATTTTTGATGTCTGAAAAAGAGATGAATTTGTTCCATTCTGTTTGGAATATTCTTTTGATTTTAGAATTAAAGATCCTTCCAAAATCTGTAACATACTTCTTTCAGTTGTCATCATAATTGTATATTTAAACGGGAGATTAAGTTTGTTTCTAATATTAGTTACAGATTCCTGCCTAAGTAGATAAATGTCTAAAACTGTCTTTTCTTTCAGTAGTGGGTATGAATTCAGGTCAATCATCTTTTCATTTAGTTGAATATTGGGGTTAAGGTGTAATGGTTGGAAAGTATAAAAAGCAGTTAGTAGATTTAGCGATTGGAAGAGATTTTGTGTTATTTTAATTTGTTCCCATATGTTGTTTTGTATTTTGTATCTTCTTCTGGATATTCCCTTTAGAAATGGGAGGGCCTTGGGATTAAATTGTAATGTTTTAACATAGTTATGATATAATTTCAACCAGGTTGGGCACCACATATTGATTTGTTCCCTGTAATTTGCAATATTAATTAGTCTACTACCTTTGGTAATTTCGTAATACAGTTTAAAGTCAGGCAAGCCCACCCCACCTTTGTCCTTTGGATATATAAGTTTTTGATAACTTATCCTGCTGGGTCTTGGATGCCAGACAAATTTTGAGAGGGTTGACTACCTTTGGTAATTTCGTAATACAGTTTAAAGTCAGGCAAGCCCACCCCACCTTTGTCCTTTGGATATATAAGTTTTTGATAACTTATCCTGCTGGGTCTTGGATGCCAGACAAATTTTGAGAGGGTTGATTGGATGTTATTGAAGACTTTATTGCGGATCAGTGTATTGGTTGCGTTAAATATAAAAAGTATTCTTGGGAGGATATTCATTTTAATGATGGCTACTCTAGAGAGAAGGGGGAGTTTCAATTGTGTCCATCTTACCAAGTCTTTTTGTATGGTGTTCCATGTTTTAATCACATTGTCCTGATAGTAATTATGTGCATCGGTATGGAATGGTATTCCTAGGTATTGTATGTGGTCACTGACTTTAATATTAGGTATAGTACCTGCAGTTGGGAATTGAGCGTAGTTATTAATCAGGAATATTGTTGTCTTATCCAAATTTACCTTATAGTTCGCGAACTTTGAAAATAATTCTATTGAATTATTGATTTTGTAAAGATCCGTGTTGGGAAGAGAATAATATATATTTCAGTCATCTGCGTATGCTGATAGAGAAATTTCAGTGTTAAAAAAAAAGGGGTATATTATGAAATGTTCTTTGTTTTATTAGTAAGAATAAGGGCTCAATATATAGGTCGAATAGAAAAGGTGATAGGGGGCATCATTGTCTAATCCGATTGTTAATATTTATTTTTTGGAGCTAAGTTTATTAATTTGTAGAGTGGTATATGCTCTGTTGTGTAAAGTGTTTATATAGTGAATAAACTGTGTAGGAAAGTTAAATTTTTGCAGAATCAAGGTCAGAAATGACTTATTGATTCTATCAAATGCTTTAGAAGTATCTATAGCTAAGGTGTAGATAGGTGTTTGTTTCTTTAGGGATAAAGATATCATTGCTTCAAGAGTTAGAGTTTGATCAACTGTTTGTCTCTGATTGATAAACCCGGGTTGTTCTGGGGAAATAATTTTTGTAATTATAGTCTTAGTTCTATTAGCCAAAATTGCTGCCATAATTCTCATATCCAAATTAATAATAGAAATGGGCCTGTAATTATCAAGGTTGGTCGTGTCCTTGTTTGGTTTAGGTATTAATATGGTTCTGGATGCATTTAGATGCAGGTCAGAGATACCCTCTTGTATTATGTGATTATATAGGTGATGTAGTATGATCGACATCTTAGAACTAAAGCATTTGTAGAACTCGGCTGAGAAACCATCAGGACCCGGCACCTTATTATTTTTGGGGTTATTAATTATAGTTTTGATGTCCACTTGTGTAAGTTCAGCTGATAGAGAAGTTTGTTGTTGTACCTCTAGCCTGGGGAAGTTTAGTTCATTAATAAATAAAAGTAGTTCCTGTTCATTGAATGTTTTGGGGGTAGGGTTGTACACATCTTCATATATGCTCTCGAAGACCTTAACTATATCTTGTGAGTTAGAGTAACTGTTTTGCTGAAAAATAAGTTCCGAGATATGTGGATTATGTTTATGTTGATTCAACAGTCTTGCCAAGAATCTAGAGGGGAGTTGGACCCACTGTGAGTAATTGGCTAGGTTTTTTATTTCTTGAAATGATAGGTTTTCTGCTTGTAGTGCTAGTAACTTAGCTTGAAGTTGAATAATGGAGTTTTCTATCTCCACAGAATAAGACTGCTGCAGCCTAAGCTCAAGTTTAGATATTTCATCCTTAATACTTTTTTCTTTGGTGAAAATATTTTTCTTATAGAAAGCATATTTATTGATTAACATCCCTCTAATTAATACCTTGGTGGTAGCCCAAGTTATATCGAACAGAAAGGTGTTATCTACAATAGCTAAAATGCATTGGTTCAGTAATAAGTCAATTTCTTTTCTAATAAGCTAGGGTTCAAGTGGCAGAGTCTATTATTATTATGTCGTGAGTTGCAATGTGCCCAATCTATTGTAAGGGTGATTTTCGAGTGATCCGATAGAGATCTAGGTTCTGTGTCTAGTGAAAGTTTAAATTGTAATAGGGTGTCCGAGACTAAGAAGAAATCCAGTCTGGACCAAGTTTTATGACACTGTGAAAAGAAGGTAAAACCTTTACTATTTGTATGAGGGACGGTAATGAAGTGTGGGTCGCTAAGTCTAAAATCATTTTTGATTTTGAAAAGGGCAGTAGTGGCCTGTGAGTTGAGTTTAGCTTTTTTGTTTGTTCTATCTATATTTGGGTCTTGAATAGAGTTCCAGTCCCCCCCATGGGATGTAGTAGTGTTCTGGGAAGGAGCTTATTAAGTTATAGATGCCCATAATAAATTTGTGTTGAGAGGAGCAAGGGGCATATACATTTACTATCAAGATTGGTTTGTCTACTTTGTCAATTTTGGTTATAAAATAACACCATCTGCCTTCTGGGTCTGAATCTTGTCTTAAAATATTGTATTGGAATGAATTTTTAATAATGATGGCAACTCCTGCTTTATTAGTGTTATTACTAGCTGCTATAATGGATTTGATCCATTTTTTATTTGCCGTGTGAACCCACTGCTTCTTTAGTAGGTGTGTTTCTTGTATCATTATAAAGTCTAGATTGGATTTATAGACAAGATGCATGAAAAGTTTTTTCTTATTATCTGTTTGTAAACCTTTAACATTCCATGAGGCTAACTTCAACATCTTTTCTTTAAGACTTGAATACCAAATCGGAAGCTATGTACTGTACTGTTAATAACCGTATCACTGCAGGACCCCGAACACATACATACATTATTAGATATAGATGAGAAACTCTTCCAGCTTTATCCCAGTGCCTATCCACTACCTCTGTCCCCCTGGAAGAGATTGGGATACCAGTTCTTATTAGAAGCACAATTGTTAGAGAGAGACTATAGAAATTCTTTTTAGGGTTTAACCATGGGGTATCCCTATTCATCCAGTATCCCAGTTCGTTAAACCAATACCAGCAGAGCATAGAAACTTATTCTATCCCTAGTACCATAGCTTGAAACATCATGCAGAGCACACATTGAAAGTAAAGTGAGAAAATTGCTAAGTTAACTATATATTTACATTCATGTAGAAAACATTATATCCTGTATTTTGATGAGCCCTTAATTTATCTAGAACTCCTTTCTCGGACTCTGTATTCATACAGGGTTTGAACAATGTTAAAGTATTTTGAAACAAGATATTTTCATCAAAACTGCACAAATAACATTTTTTTTTCTTTTCCTTCCCCTTCTTTTTCATGGCTTGTACTATAGATAAAACTGAGTGTCCATCTGGTTGTGACCATAATCCACAAGTTGCTCTCTTAATGTCTATGTAAAAAAAAAAGAAAAAAAAAAAACACCTTTGTTTTTTAAGCTGAATAAACAGAGACTAATATGCAACCAGACATAAGACCCACCTATATTATGCATTTCCACTGTTTGCCCTTTAAACAGTACAATGTTAAATGTATTAAGCCCTTAGATTTCTTCAGCATCCTATCCTAATTTACAGTCACCATGTAGTTTTTAAAGTACCTTTGTATAGTGAGATATCCAGTATTTTGTCCATATTAGTGTGAGCCTGCTTCCTCCACAAAGTGCTGCTGTATCCTCTGGTTTCTTGAGTTGTTTTTACTCTTCACTTTCATTTTTATTCTCCTTCGGTGCAGGACTGTGTAGAGTTGGGCTCTGTAGCTTTAAGGAAGCATTGCACCTTGAGAATTCAGCCTTCACACAAAGTTAGTGTTGACAACTTAGCCTGTTGGGAGCTGGAGCTTCTATTTTAGACCGAGGATTATGTGAAAATCATACCCAGGAACCAGCACTTGATTTCGGATGCAAAAAGCAGGGACCCTCGGTCGGAAATCATCAGAGGAAAAAGAAGCTTAGCAGAAGCACTTTATACAAAGCAGGTAATCTAGATTATGTGGAAGGATCTTCTTTTCTTTTTACTTGTGGCAGTGAGAGCATAACTAGCGTTTATTGGGTTTTAAAACGCGTTTTTGCCTGGGTTTGTTTTAAATACTTTAAGAAACGTTGTAGCTGCTTCTTCCTTGTTGTTGCATGAGTATCTGTGGTCTTGCATTGTAAAGGTAAGTGTGTTGGGGAACTTCATTTGGAATGTGATTTGTTTTATTATGAGGAAAGAACAGTAAGGGGCAAGCTTTTGTCTCTCTAGTTTAATTTGATATGGTAGATCTTGAGCTATGGTAATGTTCATGCCATTCCAAACCACAGATTTTTTTTGTTTTGGCAGCAAGTAATATTTTGTTAACATGAAGAAAGCTAAGGATCTTGGCATATACAATTCTTGGTCTAGTTACAACTGGTGATGGTCTAAGAGCCCTATGAGCTCTCTCAATAGTGATTTGGTTAGCTTCTAAATCATTTCCTAGGAATAGGGCAAAGATTTCTGACAGTGTGTTCAGCAGCTTATTTTGATCTACATTTTCAGGGATGCCCCTTATAATTAAGTTGTTCCGTCTAGATCTGGCTTCGAGATCCAGGATTTTTGCTTGTATTTCCTGAATATCATTTTGTTGGTATTTGACTCCTTTTGGATGCTTTCTATTTGAATGTCGTGATCCATTATTTTAGATTCTATTTTGTCCAGTCTTGTAAGTATTTTATCTGTAGATGAGCCAATTGCGTTAATTTGAGTTGATAGGTTTTGTATAGCTTCCTGAATGGGTTGCAAAGCTACTTTCAAGTCTTCTAGGTTGGAGTTTTCTGACTTGTTTTTATTTGAGTTTGCATTTTTACTAGATTCCACAGCTTTGCTAGTTCTGGCTCTTTTAGATGTTGTATCCTTTTCAGGTGAGTTTATTGTAGTAAATTTTGATTTAGTAGTCTGACTTTCCATAGATTCCTGATCATTAGGCATTTTGTTTGATCAGACTTACTGTATTTGGTAGAAGTTTTTCTGTGTTGTAATTTAGGATTACCTCGGCCTAGCAGTATTCAGCACAAAGTTCACATGTGGCAGAGACCCTTGCAGCTATCTGCAGAAATCCTGTCTTTTTAGCGAGGATCCAGATTTATTTCTTATTCCAGTTCGTACCGTAAGTTGCTCCTATGCCTGTACCATGTATTTGGTGATATAGAGAATTGTATCTCCCTTATATTTTATGTAAAATGTTCAGGTAAGGTGCTCTACTGGGTTTCAGCACTCTCTATAGGACGGCAGCCATCTTGCTCTCAGTTTATCAAAATCGACAAATGATTTTTAATTACTAGAAAAACTGAAGTCCTGGAACCCTCAATGTAAAATAAGAAAGGATTTATATTCAAGGGTAGTTAGTAGGTATGAAATCAAAGAGACCACTTGTGAAAAACTAAGGGGCTGCCAGCCTAACTAGATAGAATTTTGTAAATAATTCTATGTCCTTGTAAATATTAATATGATCCACAGGCTTGTTTCACAGATGTAAGAAAACTGTTATGTTCTGAGCTTCAAAAATGGAAGCTGATAAGTAAAGGAGTTTACAACTGTGTTTGATCTCAAGCTCGGAGACAGGATGTCTGCATCTAGAAATTCTTTCTATTGTTTTAAGACAGAGATAATTACTAGGTTTCACATGAAAAGTGCCTTTTATTGCTGTGACTTCGTGGCAGGTTCAGATTGCAAAATGAAGTGTTAAATTTTAAGTTCTGTGAGCCTGGGAACTTAAGTAGAGGTAACAAGAATGATGTAATTTGAAATGACTCCGCAGAAATGTGTATTATCAATTTATGGGCTATCTCAGAAAGTAAGAATAGCATTGTGTATTTGTCTTCAGATCTGACAACAACTCACCAGCACTTCTCATATATATTTGCTTACTCTATAAGAAGAATTTAGAACAGTGATTTCTCATAGAAACAGATAGGAATATAGCCAGATTAGTCTAGCTGTTTTCTGTATTTATGTGAGACTATACTACAATATTGTTTTAAAGTATTTCCTGTGATTTCTGAACTCTAGTGTCACTGTGTTGAATGAATAAGTATTGTCTTGTGTTTTTATTATTTATTATTAAATATTTTTAACCTTTCAGCTGTGGCTGCTTTGTGTAGAGAAAATGTAAGTGCTGAGAGTACTTGCATGTATTTGGTGATACTGTATAGACCACTGCGAAATAGCTTTCAAGTCTCAGTCACACTTACTATTTGGATAACAGTAACATTGCACAGTAGAATTTGACACCCTTTGGTAAGGGCCTTTAGAGTACTTGATAAGAGTATTTGGTGGCAGTGGATTACTACCTTACAGCCTGGACAAAAAGGGGCATAGCTAGTGAACCTGTGCTAGCTTTCCCCAGGAGTGTCTGCATGTTTGTATATAAATCAAATCTCAAAGTGTGTGTGTGTCAGCTACTTGAGCAGGGACATGAAGCACTGGTTGGACAGAGAGGGTACTGGAGGTTTTGGCCTGACAACGCGGCTGAGATCTGTACCCTATAGCTGTGCCAGTGGGAAGTCTTATTGTGGATCTGGATAGAAAGGGAGAAACCAGCCCAAGACTGACTGTGATCTCTGTGTGCTCTTAAGTGAAATTGTACTTTAATGTGTGTGTACTTGTTCTCCTCCCAATGAGGACTTCCCTTACTGGTGCTAGTGATGAGGACTGAGGATCCTTGATTGCTGGGCCAATGCACGGGCATCACATATTAATTCTTTGGCAGTGGTGGGATATCTACATCAAATATTAATTGTTTGGCAGTGGTGGGATATCCACATCAAGTATTAATTGCTTGATAGTGGTGAGTTACCCAAATCACATATTAATTCGTTTGTACTGGTGTGGATAATGAATTCCTGTAGCTTGTGTACAGAGATCACTGAAGGTGCTTTTGTACTCTAAGTCAGCCATGCAGTGAACATTCAGAGATCGGATCACAATTGTTTTATTTCTTTTGTTAGCTTAGTTAGTCAGGGAGAGCTGGCAGGCATGTCAGCAGAGGAGTATGGTAAGCTGACAAGGAGCCAGCTGGCTGAAATGCTAAGTTCTGGTGCATGGAAACCTGACTAAAGCAGACATGATTGCAGCTTTAGTTACAGCTGCATCTGAGACTAGCAACCAGGACGACGATTAGTCTGTTTGTGGAGATGTACAACACTCAGAGAATGGACACCTGAACCTTTCTACAGAGGATTTAAAAATCCATCTGGAGCTAAAGAGACTGAGTTGGAGGCCAAGCTTTAGGAAATAGAAGCAGCAGAGAGACTGAGGCATTTAGAGGGGTCTCCTGCAGATGCTCAAACTTCCAAAAGGCCGACTTTCATATGGCCAAGACCATATGATCGATTTTTGGAAGTTCGGCCATTCTAAATGGACAGGTCCCTTTAGCGTGGAATGGGAAAATTTCCATTTTCTACACTGTACTGCGATCTCAGAGTTGGTATATTTAAATAGTAGCAGGTATAGCAGGTGCAAGATGGCTTGCCTCCCTGCTGGCAACATGTAGGTAGGGTTTTTTTTTTTTTTTGTACATGTTCGAAATTTCAAAAGTCGAACATATGGTCCTGGCCATATAGGTTTCGGCTTTTTGAAATTTTGATCATGTATAGTAGACCCGTCTAGAGATCGAGTAAAATGAAAACCTGAGATGTCTGTAGGCTAAGAAGAATGAGAAACTTCTACGCCTGGTAGCTGAGGAGAAGGACAGGCAGAGGCAACATGAAAAGGAGATGCTGACTCTTTGCCAGAGTCATGGAGGTAATGGGGAAGGGAGTAACCAAACCGCAGAAGCAACAAAGATCAGTAAATTTCTTCTACAGTTTACAGAGGGGGTTAATGTTGACAGTTTGATTCATATGTTTGAGAGGGTATGTAAACAGTATGATGTTGACCAAAGGCTCTGGGTATGGTTCCTGACCCCCTTACTCCATGGTAATGCTGTGACTGTCTTGTCCAAACTTTCTGACAATGATTTTTTAAATTATAATGCTGTAAAGAATTGTTTGCTATAAATTTTTAAGCAAACATCTGAAGCTTATAAGAAAGGTTTTCATGAGCATAGACGCAAGGCAGATGAAAATGTGTGTGAATATGTTGTTGAACTAAGCACTTATTTTCATAGGTGGGTTAGTGGATGTCAGGTCACCACTTTTGAAGAACTGGCAGACCTTTTGGTGAGAGAACAAGCCCTTAGCACTTTGCCTGAGGACATAAGGATCTAGTTAGCTGATAGACAATGCTGATCTGTTGGGGAAGAAGTGAGACCTATACTTAGCAAGCAGGACATCACTGCACAGGAATGGGACACCCAGTGCTGCTCATGGGCCTAGGGTAACACATGGTGGGCAGCCCAGACTGCCCCAACAGAATCTGCCATTAGCAGGGGAAGCCACTAGTCCAGGTACTTCCAGGACCTAGGGTTAAATGTTTTGAGTGCAACCAGTGGGGACCATATGGCATCTAGATGTCCACAGAGGCAAGGTGGGATACAAAAGCTGAGGGAGTTAGTAAGTGGGAAAGACAAAATGCTAACAATAGGTTTTCTTGAGACAACAAGGGTACCAAAATACCAGAAGAGGTTATATCCTATCGTAGTGAATGGCAAAGAGACCATTGCTAACAGAGACACAGCCTCTGACATAACCATTGTGAATCCTTCAATGGTTACAGAGGAGCACTACTTGCCTGGGCAGTCTGTTCCAGTCAGAGCTTTAGGAGGGACCCCATTCCAAATACTTTTGGCTAGAGTTCACTTCACCTTGGCTGGGAGAGTGGAAAAGGAGGCCAGCAAGTAAGTGTGTCTGAGGATATCCCTGCAAGATGACCTGATAGGGAATGATTTTGATAATGCAGTACCATGTGCTCATACAGTTACATGCAGTCAGACTTGAAGACAAGCATGTCAGTCTGTTAGCCTGGGGGAGACCCAGTCAGGCTGCATACATGCAGCCGGGACTGGTGAGGTGGTTACTTCAGGGAAGGAGCTACCCTGTAGCAGTGAGACTGAAGGTGAGCCACAGCAGCTTGTGGATACTGATGTTCCCTTGGACAGAGTGACTGCAAAGGTAGAGATGAGTAGTAGTACCCAGGCTGACAGTGAGGCACTACTGTCAGAGGATACCAGACTTCCTGAGAAAGAGGAGCTGGGAAGGATTAAAAAGAAAGAGCTGAGACAGGCTCAGCTCTCAGACCCTACATTACAAGGACTGAGGCAGGTAGCTAGTGAGGCACCTGATTCTCAAAGGAAGGGGGAATCAGTATACTGGGACAAAGGGTTACTGTATAGATACTACCAAAAGAAGAAGCACCACAGTGTATCCAACTGCCCAAATAAATCCTGCAAGCATGATGAAATAACGTATTGTTTATTGCAAAAAACAAAAAATCACATAAAGCGCTTTTCGTCATGCCACATAGCCCAACTTCTTCAAATAATTATACTACGTAGGACGTGGAATATATAGGAAGTAGGAAGGAAGTGAAAAGTCAGCTGGTTCCTGAATCAGCAGGAATCAGCTGCTCTTAAAGTGGCAACCACCTTCATTCATTACCTAAAGTGTGTAGCTTAAACGACTCTCATATACACATTGTTTCAAAACAATATTTTAAAATAACAGATACATAGTATAAAAAGATGTAAAACCAGTGATTATCTATTATGAAATATTAATGCAGTTAAAATTAAAATTTACAGTATATATGTATATTTATATTTTTATTATTTTTATGTTCGAGTAAAATAAACCTTAAAAGCATGTGAATGTGAATAAAGAACAGCAAAACCTGACTTGAGGAGCTAAAAGTCAAATACACTCTAAGACAATAGTATGCATAGACCATTTTAAACACAGCATAATAGTCAAATCCTAATCAAATTTTTAAGTTGTAGTATGCACTTAATTGAATACAATTAATTAATGCCCGGAGTCTAACATGCAAAGGTACGTAATTGCCAACTCAATTCTAATTTCTCTAAGAGCAAGGAAAGAGGCCCTCCTCTAGGGTCATAGGCAATACAATCTATAGCCCTAAAAGTAAAACCATGGGAGGGTGTTTTCATAATATGCCTGGCCAATGCGTTCTCTGATTTGTTAGACCTAATAGCATATGTGTATTCATAGACCCTGTCCCTAAGCCTTCTGTCAGTTTTTCCGATGTAGAAGGCAGGACAGGTA
Organism: Protopterus annectens; assembly: GCF_019279795.1. Classification (NCBI taxonomy): domain Eukaryota; kingdom Metazoa; phylum Chordata; order Ceratodontiformes; family Protopteridae; genus Protopterus; species Protopterus annectens. The sequence continues at coordinate 555,055,319 of NC_056728.1, forward strand.
TGACACTTAGCTAGGTATACCACTCCCTTGGAGTTGCAATCAAATTTGTACTTAGTATTGTATTCAAAACCTCTTATACTAAATTTTGTTCCCTGCTCCATATATTTACAGTAAGGGCATGACAAACACTTATTCATACCTGCATGGTTAAATCTAGCAGAGTTTGAGTACCGAGTTTCCACTAGATTCTTTAAGTTTTTTCCTTTTCTATAAACTATTTTAGGGAAGGCAATAGGGTCTCTTAGTAAATGTCTATCCATGTTTATCAAGTCCCAATTTGTCCTTAAAATATTTATAAAATCATAACTGTCTATACAATACGTAATAATAAGTCTGTTTCCATTTCCATTTAGTGTCACATCCTGTGATGTACAGCTGTTTGTTTCTAAACTCTGGTTACTTGATAGTATTGCTTTGTACAAGCCCACTTCTCTTTTATTTTTTACTTCCTGACAAATTTCTTGTAGGAGTGAAATAGGATAACCTCTCTTTTTAAACATGTCCATAAGTGTTGAGCATTCTTCAATAAACTGGTTGCCATCTGTAACCATTCGAGCTGCCCTTACAAATTGGCCCTTAACAACCGAACATTTTTGGTGGGCCAGATGGCAGCTGCTATAGTGAAGAAATGCATTTGAATATGTTTCCTTTCTATAAATCCAGGCTTTAAAACATTGGCTTTGTCTATCCTTACTTAAATCAACATCCAAATAAGCAATTCTATCCTTTGAAAAATTGTATGTGAATTTTAAGAATGTACTAGTCGTGTTTAAGTAAGTTAAAAAGTTAGAAGCCTCCTGTTGGTTACCCTGGAACAGGATAAATATATCATCCAGGAAACGTATATAGTATTTAACTTTACTTGTGTATGTAGTTACACCAAAGACATGTTCGTGTTCCCAGTAGGCCATTACTAAATTTGCAAATGTACCACCACATGGAGAGCCCATCGCCACTCCTATTTTTTGTAAGTAGTATCTGTTGTTAAAAGGGTGTAATTGTTGGAAAGAACTGTATCCAATAATTCAGCCATCAATTTTATTTCATTCTGAGGGGCTCCCATATCATGTAGTAATAAACTCACCCATTCAATTCCCTCTGTATGGGGAATTGATGAATACAAGTCTTTCACATCTATTGTAAGAAAATTTAAATCATCTTGGTATTGTAGGTGGTTTATATTATCCAAAAATGTCAATGAATCTTTACAAATGTACTTTTGTTGAGCCACATATTTCTTTAAAGTGTGGTCAATAAATTTTGAGCAAGCATAAGTAATACTTGCTCTAGCGTCGACCAATGGTCTCATGGGTGGGTTATCTATGCATTTATGTATTTGTAGTACTCCAAAAATAGTAGGTATCCTTGGGGCCGACATATGTAAATAATTTGCTACAGTCATATCTATCCTTGCTTCAATGAATAATTCTTCAAGAAATACCCTAACTCTTCTATAAGCTATGTTTAATTCATTCTTTGAAACCTCCCTCATAAGTGTCACTTTCTAAAATGGTTTGAATTTTATTGTTATAATCATCCATGTTGAAAATGGCTATGCCCCCTCCTTTATCTGGTTTCATGGTCCTGACATGTGCTTGTTGCAGATACATAGGTGCTTGTTTTTCTTCCTTGGTGATGTTATAGTTAAAACTAGTGGTGTATTCATTATTCGTCTTGTTTATTTTGTGAAAAATATCTAACATACATATTTTTTCAAATAAAGCCACATCTGGGTGGGGATGGGGGCAAAATGTACTAGTATTCAGTGTGTGCATGATCACTAACAGCAAAGATGACTGCAGTGTGCAGCAGAGCTGGGCCACAACAACATAACAATCTGGTGTGTGTGGTAATTATGGTTTAAAAAAGAAGTACAGTCATCTCATCATTTTCTAAATACCACTTGCAACATAGCAGGAATATTAAGGGAAGGAAAAAAGAAATGGCAAACATAAAATTACACCAGGAACCCAGGTGCAACAGTAGTATAGGAACAGTATGTCATATAAATATAATCAATTATAAAAATAAAACTACACTTTCTAGGTAAAGTCCAACTCACTTAGCAAACCATTTTCAAGAATCCAGTCTAACAGGAAGTGCCAGGTTGTAAATTCTTGTAGATGTATGATAACTCATCTCCTCTGGTCAAGATTCAAACACAAAACAGCATTTTTAAACATTATGTGGTCCGTGAGGGTGGCACTCACTATCTCTTTTCAACATTATCGTGTCACAAACACAATTATTCAGTTATAAAAAATAATTCATAAACATGCCAGGTATGTGTATATCCCAGCTCATTTTGCAGCAATTTAGCACCTGTGAATGATCAGTCAAAGCAAGCCAAGCTTGCTGTCATCAGCAAACTAGGTCAATTGCACTTCAGAAAAAAATTGACCCGGATGTCTGCAAAATAAATGCAAAGTAAGAGAAGACCCAACACAGATGTCTCCAGTACCACACTAGGTACAGTTCAACATTCAGAGAAGTTACCAGCAATATTCACTACATGGAATCTGTTAAATGGCCAGTTTGTAATCAGGCAGACAATGTAGGTGTTCACCATTTCGTTTGTCTAACTTTTCAATAATACCACAAACCTTGGCCAAGTCAAAATAAGTAGTGTGCACATAACAACCCCTGTCCACAATCTTTGTTTTTCAAAGAAGTTTACTAGGTTCAGACAGGGCCTGCCTTTCACACCTCTGCCCATCTTACTAATATATGCTAACCCTAACACTACCCCTGCCGTTAATCCAACTCTAGAAGTAGCCTTAGAAAAACTCGTTTTGCAAAGTTACAGCAATTCTGACAATGTATGGCTGGAGTTAGTGACAGGGAAGACTGGAAGAAGGTGGTGTGTCCTTATTTCAGTCTGTCAAGTTACAGCATTTTATTTGTTTAGTGCACTGGGTTCCATCTTTTGGAGTTCAAAACTTCAGTAGCTTGAACATTTAAATGTAAAACATGTATGCATGTTGGTGGTACAGGTATTTTTAAAACACCAAGAATTAAGTTCATTATCAGTGGGAGGAAGGTAACTTATTGTTATGTTTCTTCAACATAAAGAGTCTAGGTCTCAATTCAATAAGCTACTCTGACAGATTTAAAGTCCTGTCCCTCTATCCAGTTTCATGTAGACTGATAAGGCATGGTGTCTGCCTAGTATTCGGAGCACCAAATGCTCCAGCACTCTTTGAACTCCCTTACTTAAAGAAAAGCAATGTTAAAACGGACACTCACTCTAGTGATGTAAACTTGAAACCTGTACTACCACATCAACAACAAATGGTGTGATGGGTTCCTAAACCAACATATTCCTCATTTATAGAATTGATTGCCAATACTCATCAAACACTGAATTTCCCTCATTCAGTTGCTCTCTGATGCATTCCATCTGACTCCTTAAGTAACCCTGGCTGAATTTGCAAGGCAAAACGGGAATGGAGGCAGATTTCCAGGTCTTTCATCCATACCATACATGAATGCACTCATACCCATAGGCAATTTAGTCTCATATCCACTTTACTGCATGTCTTTGGAATATGGAAGAAAGCTAGAGCACCTGGAGAAAACCTACATTAACACAGGGAGGACATGCAGACTCCACACAGACGGCACTCCAGATGATAACCAAATCAGAAAACATCTCTACTTTCCTAGTCACTTTTAAAAGCAGTCTGGGTGAATGGATGGGTGCTCACAAATTTTCGCATGTGCTAAGTAGAAAAAATCTTCTTAATGGGATATATTGTTAGTCATCCATTGTTTGATATGGCTGGTCTTTTTTATGGTCTCCTTGGCCATAAGCTTATGAAAACCTATGAAACCTTGCTATTTCTAAAAAAATCTTTATATGTATAGTGCATTTTAAAAGTAAAGCTGTTTATGGTGTTCATTGCTTCCACTAAACTTGGAAATATCCCCAAGAATTTATTTTGCATCTATTTTTTCTAGAGAATATACAGTTCTTTCATAGTTTGCTCTACATACTTTCTTTAATATTTTCTTTCTAAACTTTAGTAGATGATAAAAGAAAAGCCACCCTTCATGGTGTGCTCAGTAAACTGGAAAAGGCCTACCAGTCTTGCCAATATATTAACTAAGTAACCCAGATGAATGGGAGGGGAATGAATAGAAGAGTAACGAGCAAAAAGCAAAGTATCTTCATGAGGTAAAGGATGATCAATGGCGGAAGACAATAACAATAGGATAAGGTATGAAGAATGCCGAATCGGAAAGGACAGAAGCTCCTAAAATGTCATGAAAAAGGCAAAAAGTATTAGGCAAATAAAAGATGCCAGTCAGTAGTATCATAACTTTGTTTTAGAAGGAAAGAAAATGTGATTCTAAATGGATAGCAAGGGTTGTCAGAAGAATGACAAGAACATAAAAATGCAAAAAGTGAATTGGAGAATGAAGTTAAAGAAATACAAACAGAAAAATCAAGCAGGACTGCAAACAATATGAAATGAAAGAATGGAAGGTGTCACGCATGAGCAGTTCTAAAAGGGTACGAAACCACTGGCAAAAGATGCAAAACCATGACAAAATGATCTAAGGTGAGTAAGGAGTAGTGGGAAATATATGTAATAGTCAAATGTTAGATGATGTATACAGACTTGGTCAACATTGGTAGTACCTGACATTGTACGTGACCAGGCTGTGTATGTTCTAATTTTAAGAGCCACATACAAGTAACAACACTGCTAAAAGTGTTTTTACAAAGCCCAGGGATAGATGAAAGCATCTACTCTGCCTTTTTGTAAGTAGTGTGAGTATAAAAGTAACAAAATAGCAATATATGGGATCTACTTTGAAGTATTTCAGATTGAATGATACAATACATAATGGATCCATATAGAGAATTGTTTATGTGATGATATATAATACATAATGGATTCATATAGTGAATTGCCTAGGTACTAAACACTTATAACATGTGACTAATTCTGTCGACATAACCGTATGTAGTCTGATGTCTAATCGTGGTACACACATATACATTATAAGCCTACAACACAGGAATGTACAGGCCCAAGTTTATCAGCAAGTAAATTAGAAGGGCTCATAAAAGTCAGAGATTGCTTGGGATCCTAGATAAAATAATTCAGTCTGATCTTGTCTAAATGAAAATCACAAACATTAAAGTAAACAAATGCCACATGAAGATCTTAACAAATTTTGCAAATGTTATAAAGGGAAAGGAAATATGACAAAGAGTGGTATTGATATCCAGTATGCAGATGTGGCAAATGACAGCATGCAGATGTATTTGTTGGTATGACAGAAGTTCTAACAGGAATGATATGTTTGGGCAATGATTAATAACTGTTAATATGAGAACTAGCTATGATCCTAGCTAAATGAGTCCATGTTTTTCATTTATACAAATTGCAAAAACAGAACAGAGGGAATAAATAAAGTGTAAATAAGAAACAAATCAGGAGGAATGCTGTTCATAGGTACTGTGGAAGTATATTTAATATTTAGTACATATTAGTTGAGAACAAGCTATAAATAAAGCAAATACTTCCTGTGTGAAGAGGCAGAGCAGGAGCTATGCTAAATTACATAGCTTACATGAGCTCAGTTAAAATGAATCTGTAACCAAGGATACTTAGCAGAAGGTATTTTATTGAAATGTCTGGAGAAGAGCAGTAGACAACATACAGAAGAAAAACTGCAATGTTGAGCAAATAACCAACATGTGGCATTCTTAAGGACATTTGTTGAATGTACAGTTAAAAGTAAATTGACAAAGTATTTAAAATATAGATGCAGTGCTAATAATTAGTAAGTTAATTATGTTTGTTGTGCACTAGATAGAATAAGAACTCTTACTTTTAAGAGATAAATGAATGAAGTTGCCCTGTTAAATCAGCATAACTACTGAATTCAGAAAGCAGAAAATTTTGACCAAAAGAACAAGTCATGTATTTTTTATTGTAATAGTAATGAATATCAAAATGTAACTATATACAGAGAAACACACCTGATCAAAATAAGGACCTAAGACTGCCTTTTGCCATTTACAAAATGAAGAGATAAATAAATGAAGCTATCCTGTTAAATTAGCATAAGTATTAATTCACAAAGCAGAAAATGTTAATGAAGAGATAAATGAGTGAAGCTATCCTTTTAAATTGGCATAAGTATTAATTCAGACAGCAGAAAATTTTGACCAAAATGATGTATATTAAAATGTAGCAATATACAGAGAAACACACCTGATCAAAACATGGACAGAGATTACCTTTTGTTATTTACAAAATGAGACATATGGACTGGTGAGCATAGTCAAGTTGCATAGTACCAAAACTGAGGAAGCCAAACTATGTAGGGGTTCATAGAAAAAGATAGTGCTAAAGAGCAACAACGAAAAAGTGACAAGAATAGACAATGCATATGGCAATATAATAACATGGAAATGAAGGGGTACAGTCTAACAAATAGAAAATGAGATGTAAATGATGGTCTGTGAAGATGGATCATGATTCATAGTCAGGAGGAGCAAAGACATCCAGATAGTTGTATTTGGATATAAAGGCAAAAAAAAAATCACAAAATTTGTGAAGCTGCAAATGGAAAACATTCTAGGAACAGCCGTAGCTCTAATAGACCAGACCTTAATGTCTGTCATCCAGGAGAACAGTGTGGTGACAGGTGATTGGCTGAAAAGATAACATTTCAACAGCTAACTTGATCAGCATCTGATGAAGCAATTAAGAATGGAGAGAGATATCAGTGGCTCAAATATATAGTCTACAAATTGGATCAGGAGAAACACATGCCTCGGGATTTGATAAAAATCTGTGTGGGCATAGTGTAAGGCCTACACAGAAGGTACTGTGCCCATGTATGTGGAACCCTCTTGGCAGCATGCCTTGCATAATAATGAAGGTGTGTTACTGAGGGAGAGCTGTGTAACACGGTTATTGATTCAGTGTAGGGAGTATGTTACTGTGTCCGGAGATGAGTAACACATCCCCTGCACTGTCAAAGTGCCTGATATCACTGTAGGCAACTGAAAAAAGTGAAATTAAATCTTTTTTAGTTGTTTTTTTTTTTTTTTATTATTATTTTTTGTGTTTACTCTGCAGAGTGCAACACACAGCAATGGGCACATGCTAGACATCTAAAAATAGAAACCAGATAGATTTAATTATAAATGGAAAGGTCAAGTTTAAGCATAGCTGAGCATGTTTGTGTGGTGCGCAGTGGTGCTCAGCAGTGCTTAAATGTAGTGGAGAGTTATATATAAAAGTACAGCAGCAATCCTCACATCCATGTAGTCGAATGGTTAGAGTGACAGCCTTATGTGCAGTAGGTGCAGCGTTTGAATCCACAGGCATGTTATTTTGCAAATACACATACATGAGAATTATTCCAAATTCCGCTTAAATATTTTGTTTGATTACACAAACAGGTTATTACATTTAGTTTGTAAATATACATTTATGAGAAGCACTATTAAATCCCTGATTGAATTTTGTATGAATACACAGACATATTATTAAGCATGTATGTTGCAAATACACATTATGAGAAGTGTTCCTAAACCCTTAACTGAATATTCTATGTATGAATAGAGATGTTATTAGGCATGTATGCTTCCAATACACAATATGAAAATTATATTTAAATCCCACTTTGGTCTACCCAACTAAGCTCCGCTAAGCACAGCTAAGCCTTGCCAAGCACTGCTTAAACAAGGAATGTTTTAGCAATGCTTGGCTGGTTTGCACATTTCTAAGTGGTGTGAAACATTGCTAAGCAATGCCCATCACTATTCAGCCCCACAAAGCAGATTTGTGCACCTCTAAGCATTGCTCAACATTGCCAGTTTAAGCATTGCTCAGCTAAGCTTGGTGGGTTTGTGTGGTGCTAAGGGAAGCCCCACATTTTTAAAAATGGCCCAATGGTGGTTAAGTTGGGAAAACAGCCTTATTTAAGTGCAGCAAGTGAGAATATAGCCATAACATGTTGGAGTTTGAACTTGGCAGGAACTATGGCAGGAGTTGCAGAGGATGCCATAGAGGACAAAACACAGTAAATGGCATTAATGGGAGTGTAGACATTCAGCACACTCCATCACGGCACAGAGGGACATAACCAGTATTGCTACTATGTTGCTGATAGCCACATACAGACCTTGTTGATAAATGGTGAGGAATGACGTGGGAGATAGCAGTGCATAGTGCAGGTCAATGTGGATGTGCAGGGTGTGTACATAGTGGAGAGCAATGTATGTGGTCCTGTGATGTGTTCCCCTATTCTTGTCTTTCAGAAAGGATGTATAGATGGAGGCACCCACCATTTAAAGCCAAGGAAAATGATGTGATCCTAGATGGCCTAGACTGCATCACATCATTCTGCTCTCCAGGACATGCCACAATCATGAGCAATATTCTGCAATGTGGGGTGACCTTGTCACAGCAGTCAACCTCGTACAGCTACAGGACAGAAGCTATGAGCAGGCTCATCACAGTGAGATCAACATGGTAAATGCTACACGGCAAAAGGCCGCTGCTGTGGCCAAGGACCATGGTGGAGTCCCTGCATCAGTAGAACCAGTCTTGGCCACAAAGGAATTCCTGGTGAACCTGGGATGAACCACCAGCTCCCAAGCATCCATCTCCCCATACATTGTGGAGGTGGGTGCCACAGCCTCCACAACAGAGGAGCATCCAGGTAAGCCTCCTGTTTGCATCACTGTAATACTGTATCAGTCATTGTGGCAGCCTCTGCATAACAGTATATGGATGCCAGGTCAATCTTTATGGGGGGGGGGTGTTTGTAATGCACACCTGTGCACATATACTCAGAATGTCAGCAATGTAGACAGTATCACAGTACCTACTGTACATGTTGCTATATGCACATAGTATCATGTAACAATGCCACATTTGTTATTGCTGACAATACCTCTTCCTCACATTTCCATAGGTATGTCAGGTGTGGCTAGAGTCCAATGTCTTGTACCCACTGAGTGGGATACTGATTTTATATGGCTCATATATACCCAAACAAAGTTAAGGGCTACCATTTTGCTGTATATACAACTGATATGCTTAGCCAGAATACACTACATGTATGTTCAGTCTTGGAAGGGTTAACTGCTGTGTATTGTATTGGTAATCACAGTAGTGTATGTGTAGGATCTGTAACATATTTGCACTTATTTTTGTGAAGGTCCATGCAGTCTGCTATACATGGGGCAATAGTATGCTGAAGAGAGGTGCACTGTGTTTTAGGTGCAGGTCTATTACACACACTGACATATCACTAATCTCACAGGTGTATATTAGTGGCAATATTAACTGGACATAGATGCAATGCATGTGGTTTACTTAGCCTGCCTTGTCTGTGTGTGTTGTAGTCTGCTTGTGTGTTGTGCATGGGATCAGAAATAAGATGTGTTATGTGTACTGCAGTTGTGGCACCTCACCTGTATGCGTGTGTGTGTGTGTGTGTGTGTGTGTGTGTGTGTGTGTGTGTGTGTGTGTGTGTGTGTGTGTGTGTGCGCATGTGGATCACCATATATAATAGTGCAGATAGTAACATACGTATTTTTTCTTCCACCTCACAAGTGACCATGGGGATTGAAGTTTGTCTCCCTCACAACTTGATGTCAGTGTCTCATCAGACTCTGATGATGATAGTGGTCACAGTGAGGCACAGGTGGGGTTGTTGGGGGCTGAATTTGTCCCATTGATTGACATCCCATTTACCCCCCTTTGTCCCTACACACAGTCAATATACCCGCACATACCCAATCATCTACGGCCACAGATATCGGACAGTCATAGTGTGGTGGCATCGTACAGGAGAGTGTGGTGACAATGGCATCAGTGAGTGTAGACAGTGGCCATAGCCAGAGAGCTGGCAAAGTCCCACACAGGCAGATTAATAACGCAAAAACCTTCTAGCCCAGCTTGGTGGTGATTCCAAAAGCAATGAGTAACTCCAGAAGTAATGAAAAACACTGTTTTAATAATCGAAACATATACACCACAGTACAGTCAAACGTTTTCATTCAGGAAACCCTGGACTTCATCAGAACTAATTAATCAATGTAAAACATACCATTTAAATATGCTAGAACAACCAATCACAAAATACCATGTTAAAATACATTAAATATTAAAAAAATAACTATTTGAAAACATAAAAAGACAATATATGTTTTTAAAAACATATTATATGACTATAATTCAAGTGCTCTATGTTTTAAAAAGGGCATAATTAAAATATATTCATTAATCCCTGGGGTATGAGTGGCATTCAATCTTAATTGCCATTTCAGCTCTGCTCTCTCTATTGTGCCCAGTCCCCTCCCCTGGAATTCATTTCAACAATCTCCAAAATTCCAAATAAAAATCCCTTATAGCCTTCACTACTTTCTAAGTGTCTAAAAAGGGCATTATTAGTATTTTTCTGTCTAATGGCGTAAATGTGTTCATATACTCTCCTGCTGAGAGTCCTCTCTGTTTTTCCTATATAAAAATTAAAACAGTTCTTGGCATACTGCTATATAAACCAGACCTTTTGTTCCACAGTTACCCACTACTGTCCTCACTTTTATACTAAATTCACCAGTAGTTAATATTGGTTCTCTCAGAATATATTTACAATAGTTACAATGTCCACAACTTGTTGTACTCTTGTCTACCACACTTTTTGTCATTGTAGGGTGTTCAAACAGAAATTTTTAATTTGCATTGGTTTTGTAAAAGAATCTAGGGTTGGTACCCATAACCAATTGAAGTTCATTATTTGTCCTAAATAAAATCCAATTTTTATTCAAGATGTCCTTAACTTTTTTACTAAAACACCCGTAAGTCAAAACCATACAGTTTTCATATTCATTTAAGGTTACCACTTCCTTGTGGGTATCAATTGTATTACCTAACAGGGGTTTATACCTCACTCCCCAATTGTCCGTAACTAAATTGTACATATCCAAAATAATTTTCTCCGGGTATCCTCTATCTTTAAAATAACCCTTCAAGACATCCATCTCCCTGATACAACTAGTTAAAGATGAACACATACATGCCACTCTAACAAATTGATCCTTAACAATAATTATTTTCATAAAATAAGGGTGCTAGCTGTTATATTCCAAATAATCATTGGAGAATGTAGGTTTCCTATATATAGTGGAAGTAAAATCTTTCAAATTAGTATATTTAGTGATACTAACGTCAAGATAATTAATTGTTTCACTATTATGTGTAGAAGTAAATTTAAAATAATCACTAATTCCATTAATGTAATCACAAAATTGTTCCACTAGGTCCTCATCTTTCCACAATATAAAAATATTGTTCAAAAATCTTAAATAAATGGACCACTTGTGGTTAAATTCACTACAAAACACATTCTTTTTCTCCCAACTATACATAACTAAATTAGCAAATAAAGGGGCACAGCTAGAGCCCATGGCACCCTCTTGATTCTGTTTAAAATATTCCCCTTTGAAACTAAAAAAGTTATTTTTCAAAATAGTTTCCATTAACAACATGACAAAATTCTGCAAAATGCTGTTCAAAGAAGATCTCTCCCGTATACACCACAGCACAGTCAAGAGCTTTCATCCAGGAAACCCTAGACTTCATCAGAACTAATTAATCAATGTAAAACACACCATTTAAATATGCTAGAACAACCAATCACAAAAGACCATGTTAAATACATTAAATATTAAAAAAATAACTATTTGAAAACATATAAAAAGACAATATATGTTTCTAAAAACACATTATATGACTATAATTCAAGTGCTCTATGTTTTACACAGGCAGATTGACAGGGGTACTCAAAGGAAGACTGCTGGCCATCCACTACCTGTCACAGATGTCACATCACAAGTCACACAACGCATGTTTCATCATAGAGCACAGACACATTTCAAATGCAACACAAGATGGATGCTCTGGATCATGGATGTATAACTATCTGACATCCGTGACTCCCTCGACCACATTGGTGATGCCATGTGTCATTTAACTGATGTAGTGGACAGATGGTGGATTTAAACTTTTCAGTCCTTGATTGCACATTGTCTGTGCTAGAACAAGTGGTGGGAGTAGGGCATCAGACACATATGCGTATGTCAGCAACAACATCCAATGAGAGTCCACGTGGCCATGCACACTCATGCTCCTGTATTAGCAGTATCTGCAGCACTACAGAAGGGAGGGTGCTGTCCACACCATGATGTGGCAGGCCATGGGCACATGGTCCTGGGCAGTCCTGTGAGGGACACGGGCCCAGCAGACACCAATCACCATCAGCAACTAGTACCATATCTGACACTGGACATGGTGGTGTCAGTGCCGCTCCTGGTAGAGCCAGTTCCCAAGATCATGGCTGGAGATGGTAAACTGTCCATTCTGCCATGTACGGTTCACAGCTGTCCAGCATACCCACATGTAGGGCTAGCACATGGCTTGACTGTGAAAGTGCACATGCTCATACATCACTGTCACATGCAGGTCACCAACAGACACACATGGCACCTCTTCATGGCTCAGATGACCAGCTCCCCTTCCTGACTTTCACACATGATGTCAACTGTTTGGCACAGCCTAGGCCTCTGGCACCCCCACACCACACCCTGTGCATGTGATGATACCTGTGCCACATCCCTGCCATCCATACCATCAATGCAAGGACATGCACATATGTGTCTGATGCACAGGTTGACTATAGTACAGTACATGACATATTGTAGTGTGATTGTGTTATGATGTGCCAGGTGTTGTATGCTGGGGTGTGTCATGAGTAGATGTTAAAGTGTTTGTGCTATTGTTGCATGATGTTAGATTGGCAGTGCTGTAGATTGACAGGTGTCTCTAAGAACTTTGTATATTTCTTTTGCAGAGGTCTGAGTGGCTATACTGTGGAGACTTGTAGGCAGTACAGCAGCTCAAGATGGCATGGTTGCAATGCAGAAATATGACATCAGCAAGGAATGGCTGTATATGTGAATGGTTACCTAGGTGCGTATGTGTAGAATAGTGTGTCAGGGCAATGGGGGCAGACAGAGTAATCCTGCATGCATACCCTGTGACAATGCATCTTACCTTTGATATGTGTCATCTGGTGTTCCATATCTACAAATGTAGGTGGTGGCAGGTAGCATTTATGCATAGTTAAATGTGGGCTATTTAAGGGCCATCAGCTACTCACAAGGCCTAAAAATGTATATCCATTGCACATGCACACTGCTGTGCAGGGGCATATTTATATACACACACACACACACACACACACACACACACACACACACACACACACACACACACACACACACACACACACACACACACACACACACACACACACACACACACACACACACACACACACACACACACACACGCACACACACACACACACACACACACACAGTACTCCTTTATGGGATTAGAACCCCTGCCTATCTTCTAGTATATACTATAGTACTATGTACTTATCACATGTACTGCAGAACTTATGTGTTCTGAGAGTGTCTGCCAGTGCTGTTAAGGTGTATGATGTCAGCAGGCCATGTAAAGGAGGACAATGGGGGGTTGACAGAGCCTGAAAATGTATAACCATTGCACGCAGATAGGTGAGACAGACACAATGCTGCAAGGGGGTATATTTACACACACACACACACACACACACACACACACACACACACACACACACACGCACACACACACAGTTGCCTTTTATGAGATTAGGGTCTCTACCTGTCTAGTAGTATATACTATAATACTACATACTTACTGCATGCCCCTCAGAGCTTATGTATTCTGAAAGTGCCTGCCAGTGTTGTTAAGATGGATGGCATCAGCACGCTCTGTAAAGGAGGACAATGGGGGGGTTGACAGGGCCTCTAAATGTATAACCATTGCACATAGATAGGTGAGACAGACACACTGCTGCAAGGGGGAATATTTACACACTCACTGCCCTTTATAGGATTAGAAGCCCTACCTATGTAGAAGTATATACTATAGTACTACATACTCATCACATGTGCCATGGAGCTTATGCATTCTGAAACTGTCTGCCACTGCTATTAAGGTGGAAGACATCAGCAGCTGTTGGCCGGGAAGACACTGTTGTAGAGGACGGTAGTCAGAGGGCCATAAAATGATTGACCATTGCACAGACATAGGCCTGATAGGGATGTCTGTACTGCTTTATGGGAAATATGTACATATAGACCCACATATATAAATAGGTCTACTTTGTTTAAATGAAATTATGTTTAAAATGAATCTGACTTACCCAAACTGATTCCACCAAAACTACATTATAACGAACACTCAGACTGCCAAATTCCTTTCCCCATGAAAGTAACCACTTGGTCATTGTCAGATTCATTTAAATGTAATTTCATTTAAACAAAGTAGATCCATATAACTATACAAATACATACATATACGTATGTGTGTGTGTGTATATATATATATATATATATATATATATATATATATATATATATATATGTGTGTATATATATATATATATATATATATATATATATATATATATTGTGTCACATACTGATAGATAAGGGTAATCATGTCTTAGGGGGATAGAGAGAGACAGATACATATACTTATCTGTCTGTATGCACAGTGATATATTAACATCTCAGTTCTTTAGGTTTATGAGCCATCAGACATGGGTCGAAAATAGCTAAGTGTAGGTGCATGCCCAGTGTGACCATTAGTACTGACAAGATGACTCCAGGCCAGGCCTACCTGTACTGCAGTCCAGGATTTAGTGTGCTACAGCCATTGGCTGCTGCACCTGATTCAACAGTCCAGCACCTCCCTGTTATTATGTTCAAGGGATTTCCCGGCAGTGTGTTGCTCATAATGTCTGAGTCATACCTATGGTGTGTACAGACTGTAATTGACTGTACAGGGTTTTGCATCATATATCTAGTACATTTTACATAGCATTGTGATTTTCTGGTACATCAGTGGCAAATCATTACAGACTGATGTTAGGGACTGATGACAGACAGTTGATTTACTGACTCCATCTACAGCAGGGAACCCATGCTACTGGGTGGCCTGTTATTCTCTATGCTGTCCACATTTGTGTGGCCAATATTTAATCCTTCTCCTTATATGTGGGCCTTTGTCCCACTTCTGTTCATGGCTTTGTCCATATTTCCTGCTCTAAGTAGTTGTAGGTATGCTGTGACTGGGGTACATGCTGTAACACCTCACACAGGGTTATAGACTTCTCATCTCTGACTGTACATGTTTCACAGGATGTCCAGCGTTCCACCATAAATATCTGCTCTGTTTCTCAGACAGCGGTGTTGTTCTGGCAACATACAACTACATCATGCTCACTGACTTTCTGTAGGTACTGACAAAGTTACATGATGGTGTGAAATTCCTGCTGCTACTCTGACTTGTTACAACCTGCTGTTATACTCTCCACCTTCTAGGTTACTCAGAGCATGTGTAATGTCCATAGCTGTGGCCCCCTGTCCCTCCATTCCCTATGGCATTGTCCATCTTTCTTGCAGTAACAAATAGTGACATATTTTTTCAGTCTGTGGGATTTGTACAATAGGAGTACCTCACATGCAAAATTGTAGGTACAGCCAGCTTCAAACCATGAACACCATCATACATGCTAATGTACATAGCCTACTAAGCCCCACCATCCACCAGAAAGTGAAGTTTAATTCCTGACACTATGACACAGACAGACATAACTTTGACCCCTGCATATTGAGGAAATAGGGCATGTTGCCAGGTTGTTTGGGACAGCTCTGGGACTGTGTGGTCTGCTGCTATGACCTTGCTAACATAATGTTACTGCAATTGTATGGAAACACAGCTGTGTTGGGGGTAGGTAACTCTAGCATTGACAGTCATGCACCTGCACTGTTTGGCATTTCCCTCACACAGTGCAGTGTTTTTTTCTCCCTTGTGGCCTACTGGATATTATGCGGCATCCAGTATTGGACAGAGAGTACCAGTTGTCCCACATAGCTATTAGATTTCTGCAGGTAGCCCAGTAGCCCACTCTATTCCCTTGCATACATGCAGCAGGTCCATACATATGCTACCATAGTCTAGTACCCTATACATATTTTGTAAAGAAGAGCGACTTATCTTGTGACCGCAGCAGTTGAGATAGTGTTTCAGAGCTGACTGTGTGATGCACACAGTAGACAACTAATACATGGTAAGGTACAGGTTGTGTAATGTGGCTTGCATCCTTTTTACTATGTATGTGAGTTGGAGTGAGGTGTCAGTCCCTAGGACCCTAGGTTTTCAGTAATGTTCTAAGAGTTGCCTCTTTGCCAAGGTCAGGGCATACTGGGCATGTCTACATCTGCCTACAGGGACAGGCTCAGGGGATTCCTCATTCAAGTCCCCCTGTGGCTGTGGCTGTGGGGACCTTGGCACTCATGGGGGGCTGTGTGTTCCTTCCATGTGATGATCCTGCCACAGCTGTTTCCGCAGGATCATATTGTGTTGCATGGTACATACTGTGAACATCTTTGCACATGTGGTTGGAGAGTACTGCAGGAGTCCACTAGATATATCGGGGCAGTGAAACCATGCCTTGAGCAGCCCAAACACATGCTCTATGATGTTCCTAGTTTGTGCATGTGCCTCATTATGCATTCCTTGGTAGGTGTGTGTGCATTTCTGATGGGTGTCATCATCCACAGTTCCAGTGTGTAGTCAGCATCCCCCAGTAGATGGCCATATGGGATGTCCCCCTGGCAAACATTTGATACAGCTGTGATGCATGCCAGATATGGGAATCATGATAACTGCCAGAGCTGCCAGCACACACACTCATGATAATGCCCTAGGCAAGGCACATGACCAGGTAGTTGATGGAGTGATATCCATTGCAGTTGACATAGACTCCACTCTCCTCACTGAGCAGTGCTTTGATGTAGACATAAGTGCAGTCTATGGCACCCAATACCTCAGGGTAGTATGCTACATGGTGAAAGAGATGCATATTGCTGGCCCTCTCTTCAAGGGTGCAGGGTAAATAAATGTGCTCACTGGCATGTGTTTGAATGGTAGCCAGGAAATGGTGGAGTACCCTGGATGCAGATGCCTGTGGGGCCCCCATCATATCCCCAGTTGGTCTTTGAACGCACATGTAGCTAGTAATCTAAGGGCTACACATACCTTTGTTTCCACTGGGATGGGTTCCCCTCTGTTGGCTCTGGGTCTGAGTTGAGGGTGGCAAAGCTTGGTGAGTTCTTGTAGTATGTCCCTCTCCACCCTGTAGCTCTATACAATGCCCAGCTCATGTAGCTCATGTAAGGTTACCCTGGGCCTGAACACTCTTCTCCTTCTCAGTCTAGGCTTATTGTTAGCATCAGCATCAGCACTGACCTCAGCCTCTAGCACATACAGATGCAGCAGAGGAGAAGTGGTCTCTAGCATTCTGTTAGTTAAACTCCCCATGTCTGTATTCCAGTGATGCAGTGTATGGGTGAAA
This sequence comes from Protopterus annectens, assembly GCF_019279795.1. Lineage (NCBI taxonomy): Eukaryota > Metazoa > Chordata > Ceratodontiformes > Protopteridae > Protopterus > Protopterus annectens. The sequence goes on from NC_056728.1 coordinate 555,072,836, forward strand.
AATCAGATTGTAGGGCGTATGCATACTTTTTAGCAGTGTGCTGCAGATGCAACCTGTGCAATTGGCTGACTATTATGCATTCCACTTTCCAGGTACATCATTGAGAGGTTTGAATGGGCCAGTGTAAGTGGAACAGTACTTTCTACATGATTGACTTTCCCAGATAATTTCCTTTTCTTTTTTTTCTTTTTAAACTGCCTTCCCTACTAAGCTCTGCAGCACAGCTTACAAACCAGCGACAATGGTGTAAGCCAGTACTGGTGTGAACATACCACCATGCATGAGCATGCTCAGCATAGCTTAAACCAGTAAAAACATGCACCCTACATCTAAAAAAAGCTTAGCAGCACTAGACACACGCACCTGCTTAGCTGAGCTGAGTGATGTGCAAACAGGTACCACTGAGCTCCAATCTGTTTACACTTATAGTGACACACCCCTTTTTTATGTCATCTACCTGTTCTACTGAAACAAATACAGTTCTGAGGCTAAACAAGTTTTATCTGCTGACATAGTGGCCCATTTTTGCTATTCAGTAAGCCCAGCTCATTTGCATACAGCTCCTTACACATAACCTGGATACTTCACTATTCCAGGGCCTACCTACTTAGCAACAACTGATTATCTACAATTGTACATACTGCATGCATGACACTGTAATGCATTCTTCTCATATATGTCTTATTTGTAGTTTTTTAATATTCTTTTTTTTTTTGCATAATGGCATGTTTGCGCATTGCTATGCGCTGTGCAAACATAATATAGGTATTAAAAAATATCATTTTATATTATTTTGCATTAGTTTTTGGACACACAGGGCATAGTCTTGCATATATACGTGCCTAACATGGCATTTTTAACTTTCTAATTGGGCTTTTACAGCCCCTGTTCAATTTTTACATTTCTGTACCTGGTTATTTTCCCTGTACACTTCTGACACAAACACCAGTTCTGCATGGATACCTATCTGCTTCCATGATCACAAAACACCCACATTTGCATGAATTTCACATGCTTATGAGGTGATTTGCATCCCACAGACACTTTTGTGTCCACATGCTCGTGCACTCCCCTCTGCTCTGTTTACTGGATTGCACGGTTGCCGATTTCCATGTTAGATCCATGCCACTCTGCCTACATGGAAAATCATTCCATGTAGGTTTTATTGAATTCCCCCTATGGTCTTCTTATACCAGTGGATACCAAGTTAGGTATAGCTGTTACCATTCTTGCTAAGGGGATCTTTCAGAAACAAATAGTGGACACAGTAGATATATCACAGGTGCTGCCCTGCAGAATACTCAAGACATTCCTCAATGCATTTCTTCTACACATGGATGAAAATAGCTGTTTCCTTAAAAAGCAGGGAGGTGTGTCACCAGTAATTATAACTTCAGCAACATTGTCTACCCTCTCAATGTACTGAGAGTTATAGACTGCACATATGCAGCAATAAAGGCACTGTTTGCTGCCCATGGACAATGAGATATCAATAGAGAGGCAACCATCACATCGATATATGGGGCTGGTAAGAAATGTGTCTGGACAGCACTCTGGTGTTGCTCATCATTTCTACATATGGCATATAAGTCACTTTTATTACTGCTTCCTTCTCTATGCCATTCAGGAGAGCCATCTAGTATTTAAGTACAGGCACACAGGTATTTCCCCATACATACGGACACAGAAATTAGCTACCAGTGTCTCACAATCCCCTTATGCTCCTGGTGTGTTTTGGGTGACACAGGATTCTACCTGGTGCCCTGGCTGATGATACCCAGAAGAGAACCATTTGCAATGTCAGGACCCACTAGAACAACTCCCAAAATGCAGAGACTGAATGGCCAAAAGAATGGACCTACATATACTAAGTCCAAGATGCCATTTCTGAAAATATTTCCTTTTTTCCGTGGTATTATGATCTCAGAGTTGGCATATATATGTTTGGGGGACATGGTGGGCTTGCCCCAATATGAAGGGTATAAGGGTCCCTTGCCCCCCCACAAAAATAATTTTAATGGAGAAGACCATTTTTTGAGATTCACTCTTCTTCTGTGTTTTTCGTCTTTTTTTCAGCTTATTGGCACTCTGCATTTCATGTGCCAACATTTCAATAGGAAGCCTACCTAGAATGGTTCCATACAATATGACTGAAATACAGTATAATGCCAGCATGCAGAAATCAGAAGTATTGTAGAGTGAAGGTTTGAGTTGCTGAAGCCCAGATGTGCTGTCTGTATACATCAGGGGGCACCTCAGTATACCCCTGCCACAGTCTGCAAGCTATATGTAGCATACCATATGCTGCATAACATGACTACCAGGATCAGGTCAGCTGAACACTCAAACCCTGGAAATTCCAGACCCACAACATTAATCTTTGCCACAACCACCACCACAACATCTTCCAGCAGTGATTACAGTGATGCCAACAAACAGCAACCAGCTGCACCAAAGACACCCCCAAGACAGTGTTATGCACAATATAAGCAGTGCAGTTAAAAATGACAATGTCTAGTCCACCTCTGTGAGTACTAGCAAGTACATAATGGTAATGTGGTGTCACACAGCACAAAATGATGCAGGCAGTAATTGCAAATACTGGTCTGTGCATTATCAACTCACACTGTGCATCAGATACTGTACCTCCATGTGTATCATACAGGAGGGTAGATAATGTGGGGTCTCAGCTATTATCATCTGTAGTGGTGCCTATGGACACAATGACACATAGCTACCATTACAGTCTTGGGGGATTACAAGTCAGTGTAGATGGAAATGTGCATTTCATGAAGGGGACACATTAGTGTCATAGATAATTCCCTCTGTGGATAGGGTGGGTGAACCAGTACATTAGTATGTAATGGGGCAACTGTGATGGCTAGATGTGGTGGGAGTAGAGTACAATATAATATGGATGGAGATATACTGATATAAAGGATCCTGCACAAGTTCTGCCATTGAGGTGTCCTGCCTCTGAAGGTATATCTCTGTCATGGCTACCCACCACAACATGCATTGGAGACTGTGATATCCAATGGCCTCAGGTGCAGACTTTCTGTCTGAAATAGCTTATCTTGGTGACAACCCTGTAGACATGTGCCTCCTAGTCACTGATGACCAGCTAACAGGGCAATGAAGGTGGCACTCACTATCCTCTGAATGCAAGTGGATATGGCAGCAATATGTGTCACCAAGGACCTCATCAGCTGTATCAGTGAATTGTCCCTGGATTACTCTCCCCCAGGAGGCATTGGCATTGATAGGTGGCATCCTCTGGGAATCTGTACAATGCATCAACCATCTCCATGTTGACACGGGTACTTGGAGACTGTAGCAGGCTATATCACTGCACATCTGTCAATTGATCTCAAGTGTCACCCACATATCAAGGGATGACTCTGACAATGGATGTCACTGGATACCCCTGGTAGGACACTGTACTGTGAGTATACCCACTGAAGATTCAGTGAGCTCATCTCATATTGCAGCTCATGGAGGGCAGTGGTGATACTCTTAGGCATGAGAAGCTCACCCTGACAGGGCTGGCATATGCCTATGCTCCACAGCCTCTGGTCAGATGAGGATGAGGTCAGACATTCACCATTGATAACTGGAGTAGGATCACCCAGGAGGGATACAGAGAGTGCCAATTTATGATGGGAATGTGATTCTATATTTATGTTGGAATCATCAAAAGACCCTGCATAGTTGCTGTCCTCAATCTAATGTCCTCCCACTATCACAAGTGTCAAGGTAGCAGTGTTCTGGTTTATAATACAAAATGTAACAGTGTAAACTTGACTTTCCATTCAGCATGTGAGAGCCAGCAGTGTGCTTACAGTCCAGGGGTAAACCACACAGGCATAAAACAAGCACATACATTGGCTAGTATTCTTCAGTACTAAATACAATACCCAATGTGCCTATGGTGGATGTGTGCATTGTTATCTGTATTCTCCTTATCAGCTGTGTGTTGCTGCATAACAAGTGCAGTACAGATATTGACCTGTTTTTTCTTGCTGTGAGATATGTGTGCCTTGGTAATTCTCTTAATGTACATCCACTAGACCAAGCATTATACCGATGCCTTCATCCACTCCATGGAAAAATAAGAATGTTTTATTATCCAGAAGGTTTGTAGTGGAAGGTACATCCCCCTTCAGTTGTTGACCTGTCTGTCATTATGCCTTATGCCCTTTTTGAGGCCCACTGTATCATGCCAATGACATGCTTCTGATATTGTTTTGTTGTGAGATTTTTCCCACCTACAGCATTGCTATTATAAACTACTGTATCACATGTGTGGTCCCATAGTGTCCAGTGAGCAAATCTTCTCCCATGAAGTGACAGTGGGTCTTGAGTTACTGTAATTGGGCATTGTTCGCAATTCAACTGAAGTAGTCTAACCTCTGCCTGCTACCCAGTGAGTAGAACATGACTACACATACTGAAAGATGAGACTATACTTGAGGACCAGTAGTGTTTCAGGCTTGTTTTCAGCACACTAATGGCAAATTCTCTTATGAGTAATAATTAGTGTGATAATACTATCTTTTTTCTCACAAGATTAAGACTGTAGTGACTCATGGATTTCTCTTTTTCCTGAGATGGTACATAATTGGCGATAAAAGTAGCAGGGTCATAGGGGTGCAGACATGCTTCCTCCTCGCAAAACTGATTTTTTTCTAGACCATTTTTTTTTTTTAATTTCAGATGTTCACATTCAAGGGCAGCCATGGTGGTGCAGCGGTTAGAGTTGCTGCCTCACAGCAAAGAGGTTCCCTGGTTTGATTCTTGGACGAGGTGCCTTCTGTGTGGAATCTACATGTCCTCCCTGGGGTTGCGTGGGTTTCCTCTGGGTGCTCCGGTTTCCTCCCAAATCCCAAAGACATGCTGTAGGTGGATTGGACACTCTAAATTGGCCCCAGGTGCGAGTGTGTGCATGTGTGTGCCTTCTGTGGAAGGTTGGGTGCCAGACTGGCAACTCAACACCGTAAAAACTCCACTGCCAATCATGAGCAGACTGGTGATCTGCTGTGGTGACCCCTAACCGGAAAAAGCCAAAAGAAGAAGAAGAAGAAGAAGATGTTCACATTCAAGTGATTTCATTCTGTTATGATTGCAGTTTTGATGGGTGATCACAACAGAGCACTGCCCTGAAGTGCATCTATATGAATCTGGGACATGTTGCACATCAGAAGAAAAGTGTAGCAATAAAACAGAAAATTAATGTGATGATACAGTCTACATTATGCTGGCAGTGTGAGCAACAAATGTACAAATGCAAAGGGACAGTCTTAATAGGAGCTAATACATTTTTTGATTTACTCTGCAATGCAAACACCTTCAAATGTGAGAATGTGGCTATTTCATGAAGAGGCAGAACATATGAAGGAATTGAGAAATGATATGAACTAACTTCTGACTTGAGCCAGACAATCATTTTTTCTGAAGACTACACAGATACAGGTGACACCAGGTGTTGGCAGAAGTAATTTCTAAGAAGGGGTTCCCCCTAATTCCTTGCCTAGAAAAAAGACTACAGCTATTAAGTAGTAGTTTCACAAACTTCAGGTTGGGACATTTGGGTTGAGTAGTAGTATGTAGAGGGATGTTTGGGGTGTGAGACTGGACTAATGTAGGGAGGACTATATCATAAAGGAACCTGAAAGACAATTTTATGTAGTGGAGAAATTCAGTGCTAAAGACAAATAAGCAGACAAAAGTTGTAATGTGGAATGTGGCAGGGAATATGTCACTGAAAGCCCTTGTTGGCCTAAATGAAGCTGACAAGTAAATAAAAATAAACTCAGAAAAGGGGGGTATGAATAATCTGGTGGGAGTTCTACAAAAGGAGGAGTAAAATGAGGTGTGATAATTCAGCAGTACCAGTGGGGAAACAGGCAGCACAATCAGCTTTGGTGCTGGAAGACCAGAAGGCTGTGGGTTTCATTTACTCTTCAGGTGACTGAATTGCTGAAACTATAGTGTGGCATTAAGGTGGTGCTGTACTCCTGAGTGTGTTGCCCACCAAATGAGATATGAAATCAAGATCCCATCTGCTTGAGTTGGTGAAAGCTCTGGTGGATATAAAGGATTCTACAGCAACTATCAAAAAGAGTAGGGGGTTCCTTTATTTAACACAACATAAAAAGTATTATTTGTATATGTACACATTTAGAAAATGTATATATTTACAGGCACATGTATAGCACATTTCTGTTGTTTACTATTTATAATTTTTTTACAAAATCCTCATTATTATCGTTACATAATTGACCTGCACTCCTTCTTCCTTCCGATTTTTAATAATATATCTGCCAATATCCATTTTCCATTAAACAAAATTTTATTCATTTTTCTTTCCAAATAACCCATGTTACATCAAATAAATTCTTATCTACCATTTTGCATATCCTTTCTTCGTATTCTTACATTATCCATATACAATCATATTCATATCTAGACTGTTTATGCCATTAAATGTCTCAAAAAAAGAAATGTTCACACAGTGTTTTCCAGAGTTTCATCACTCTTTAACATTTCAGAAAAACATGCTCTGTTGTCTCTTTTCCCCATAAAATAAACACACTATTTCAACTTTCTTTTTATATGGCATATTCCTCTTTATTGTTAACTTCTTTATTACCAGGCTCCATAGGAAATTCTGACACTCCACTACCTTGGTACACCACTTTTTCCTTACTTTAATGGCTTTAACCACTTTCTTTTGCTAAATTTTCCCCACAGATTTACACAATAATATTGTTTCATCGCATTATTATACCACATCTTTGTATCTTTATAGCATTTTTTTTATTTTCAATGTTAGTATTTTTTCTTGATAATTTCTTTAATTACATATTCTTTTTCTCTTTTAATTATTCTAATCATCTCCCCAATTTTTTTGTACTTATGTTTAAACATTCTCACTATTAAATGTTCATTATTTTCCTTTACCCACTTTACTACTCCATGCAAGTTTAATGAAGCAGAATAAACAACTGGATTTAGTATCTCCATTTCCACTTCACTTATGTACAGCATACCTCTTTTCCCTGTGTTTAATCTTGAATCTCGTATGAAAGAAAACACCAGTTGCATGCTTTCCTTTTCATATTTTTATGGGATCATCTAAACATTTAAGCCCAAAACGAATTAGGATAGCAACTAGATAACACAAACCTAGATGGATGTACTGTAGAACACACTGCTCGTACACCAGGATGCAGCAAAAGAATTTATTAATCCACACGACATATAAAACTCGGGTTAAGCGCTTTCAACTGTTTACCACAGTCTTCCTCAGAACAATTCATTACACAAATTCATTCTGTTTTATAATCAACTTAATTAATTAATTGTATGATGACAAACTAAAACTGCCAAAAACTTTAAAGGCATACTGTCTGTATGGAAGCCTGCTTGTTAAAATCAGCTGTTCAAATGAATGAACTTGTTTCCTTTTAAAAAAGCCTTAAAACACACATATATTATTATTAAATATTATAAAAATTATTAATATACACAAATTCATATAAATTCATATAAAATACACAAATTCAAACCTCATGTATAATAAATTAATACATTGTTATATTCAAAATAATAAAAAAAATCAAAAAAATAATCAATATATGTATATATATATATATATATATATATATATATATATATATATATATATATATATATATCTGTATGTAATGCATGAGTTTTGTAAATTTTGTTTTTCATTATATTTGAGAATATATGATACAATATGTATTAAAAATCTATAATGAAAAATCTATGTTTCCCCAAAGAACAAATGTGTATGAACTCAATCTGTGTTACTGCTAGGTGTCCTACAATACAGTGGTATATGTTAGATTTACAATGTGGGCTAAGTATGTAATAGTATGCCCTAAAACTACGAACGTATTCTAGACATATGTGGATCACAAGTAAACAGGAGATAAAAATTTTTGCAAATTGTATATATACTAATATATACTAGATTCATAAGAGAGCCAAGAATGGTTTGATACTAATATAATCGTTTAAACCAGGTTTCCTGGTTGAGCCAGTAAGTATCTGCCATCTACTTTCTCTAAGGGCCAACTCCATTTTCCAATTTCCTCCGAATGGTAAAAAATGGACCTGATCAATAATGGTGAAATGAAAATTGTGGTCAGTGCCTTTCTCTGAGATATGTCTATATAGGGCATTTTTTGTGTCACATTTTTGTATCCTATACTGGTGTTCATACATACGCTTCTTCAGCTGCCTTTCCGTTTTCCCTATATAGTGTGCATTGCATCGTGTACATAAAGCCACATACACTATCCCTTTGGAATTACAGTTCCCCGTCATACTTGTAATGTAGGTGCAATAAATATCATCAAGCCTGAATGTTTTAGCTTGGTTGATATATCTACATTGCTTGCACCTACCACATTTGGTTGTTCCTTTGTGACCTTCACTTTTATCTTTATATCTGGTGAAACTTGTCCTCTCAAGCAAACGTTTTACATTGGGGGCTGTCTTATATACGTATTTTGGAAATTTGCCTAATGTCTCTTCCATATCCAGGGCGGCTAATAATTCCCAATGTCTGCTAAGAATGTCTATTATAAAATGTGTGTGTGGTGTGTACATCAAAACACAAACTCTCCCACTTGAGGCCCTCTCATTCTCTTTCCTTTTTTCCATGCAGTAATTACCTAAAATTGGAGTGTATTTAAGTCCCCACTGACCTTGTGCGTAATTAATCACCTCAATAACCATCTTTTCTGGATAAGCTCGATCCAGAAAAAGATTTTTAATAAATCTGAGTTCTGTCTTCATGTGGTCCTTTGTGGATGACATCCTTGCTGCTCGGATGCATTGACCTTTTAATATATTCTTGAAGACATGAGGAGGGTGATTACTAGTGTAGTGAATATAATCGTTAGAAAAAGTAGGCTTTCTGTATACTTTAGAAATAAAGCCATCTTCATTATGACTAATAGATGTATCTAAATATGAAATTTCACTACAACTAAAAGTATGAGTAAATTTCAGGAATTCTGTAGTGGAGTTGAGAAATTCCATAAATTTATCTAATCTCTCCACTGATGCATTCCATAAAATGAAGATATCTTCTAGGTATCTAACATAATAGGAAATATCAGGATAGAATTCACTATTGAATACATACATCGACTCCCATTCAAGCATGACCAGGTTTGCGTACATGGGAGCACAAGCTGCTCCCACGGCCACTCCCCTGGTCTGCCTGAAGTATTCTCCTTGAAAGACTAAATAATTGTGGTCTAATACCAGTCCCATCATATCACAAATAAGGCTAATTTTTTCCCAGGAAAATCCTGAGTGTTTTCTTAAACTACTAGCAAAAAACTCCAAACCTTCGTCTTTGGGAATACTTGAAAATAAGTCCTTTATATCTATAGTAAGGTATATTAAATTGGGATGCCATTTGTCTTTAGTCAAGTCTCCCAAAAACCTCCAAGAATCTTTCATGATATGGGGAATGGAGTCATAAATGTTTTTTAGCCATCTGTCAATCAATTGACCTATTTTAAAGGTTTTAGATGTAGATCCAGATACTATAGGCCGAAAAGGGGGGTTGTCCAAAGATTTGTGGACCTTAGGTATTCCAACCATTTTTGCCAAAATTGGATAATCAGTCTTTAAAAATGTATATGTATCGTTAGATATCCTGTTATCTGTCAAATATTCTTCTAAACATAAATCTATTCTTTTGTGCCCAATATTTATTCGATTAATGGATATATTCTAATAATTTCCTGACTCATATAGGAGGTTGTGAATTGCTTCATTATATTCATTGGTGTAAAAAATGACTGCCCCACCTCCCTTATCAGGCTTCATGATTCTGATATCTCTGTTACACATGAATTTTTCTAAACTATCTCTCTCGAATGTTGATAAATTATCATCATATTTGATCCTATCTCTCTTAATATTCTTGTGTACCCAGTAGATATCATTACAAACCATTTTCTCATAGTTGAGAATATGTGTGTTACTCTCGGGGATGTATGTACTTTTCTTCCTGAGATCAGTTCCTGCTATGCCAATAAAACTCACATCTTTGTTGGTATTTTTGTCAGTGTTTTTGTCAAATTGTACTGCTAAATTGAGTCTTCTACAGTACATCTTGACCTCCTTGATGTTATCAACTACATTCATACCAGTCATGGGAATGAATTTCATTCCCTTACTCAATAATTTAACGAAATCAGTATCTATCTCTATCTCTGTGTAGTTATACACTTTAAACCCTTCATACACAATTATTTTGGAAGTTGGTCATCAATGTTGTTCTCCTGACAAACTATTCCCTCCATATAGGTATTAGTACTTTCCTTGTTACTTACTCTATTCACAGTAAGGTCATAATAAGGAGGCAATATAGGTCCACTATTTGTTGTATTTTTGTCAGGGTGTGAGGATATAACTAACAATTCACTTCCGTGTTTCATCAAATCCTTAGTCAATACTTGTGGGGATTTCTTGCTGGAAAAAACCTCCCCCCCTGAAAATTTTCTTCCCTGAAGCTACCCTTAGGTGGTTTTCTCATACTGTAATAGTTGTTCTGATTACTATCTGGGGTTCTGTATGAGGGCCACACATAAGCTCTGTTGTTCTTATACAGTTCTAAATCACGTATAATTTTTCTGTTTTTTCTCTCCACAATACCTGATATTTTATTATCTGCTACTGTATATTGTTTTTTATATAGCTCCTTCCAAAGTTCAAAATCTTTGTGATTAATAATGGTGTGATTCATGCTTTCCACCTCGTTGGTCAGCTTAATAAGCTTTTCATCATGACATTTGATCAATAGTTTAATATAAGCATAGCCATAACTGTCAAATAAATCATTAAATTCTTTAATAATGTCTAGTCCATATTCAATACCCAAGGGTAGTTTAAAAAACCTCAATCCCTTGGGTACTACCTTTAGTTTAAGACACTTAGCCAAATAACTACAGTCTACTTTGGTATTTTTGTAAGCCACAAGTTTTCTACCAAAGTCATATATTAAATCCTTCAGAGATGCATATGTCTGATCAGTATTTGTATGTTTTCTATTATGAAAAATATCTGCGTCAGCGTCAAAAAAATCAACACTGTCATCTAAAAACTGCTCCATCAATCCATCCTCATTACATTCTCTTACAACACATTTTTTGTTAGAGTTTCTTGTTTTGTGTTCAAAATTCACCTTTTCAAAGTTGGTAATAGTTTTAGTTTTAGCTCTACAAAGACTTGGTGAATTATGAGAAGCAGTCTGAATTACAGTACCTTTAAGGGCCGGCATTGCCTTTGATTTTCCGTGTCCATATGTCTTGACTGAAGGAAATTCCTTCGGTTGAGTTCCAGTTTGGTATTTTTCCTGTCGCGCCCTACTAAGACTAAAATCGAACGTGAAATCCTGCTCAGATACATTATGCGGGTGGTCGCTGAATAAATGGCCGTCATCATTATTAAATAAGTCCAGTCCTTCTCCATTAGTAGTTTTGTCCTTTTCTGGTAAATCAATGGTGTTAGTGGTGATGTTACGATTAGAATCGAACACGCCATCAGTGTCTCTAAGCTCTTTGGGATAACCGCAGTCAGGTGTGCGTAGTACGTCGACCACGTACTGTTCAGGAGATGACGCTAATACAACAGCTTTTCGTTTCCTACATTCCGCTTCCCCTGAATTGCATGCCTCAGCGTCGTCTAATTCAAAACCTTCCGTCACTTTGTTAGGTTTTCCTTTCTCAACGGTTGCGGTTACTAGACTAGTAACCAATTCCATGAGCCTGTGCACTTCATTTTGTAAAGAAGACAGATCGGCTCTAAGTGAATCAACATTATCCTTGCACAATAAAGCAGGAATAGGTTCCACTGGATCATCCATCTCGACAACACACTCAAGCCCAAAACGAATTAGGATAGCAACTAGATAACACAAACCTAGATGGATGTACTGTAGAACACACTGCTCGTACACCAGGATGCAGCAAAAGAATTTATTAATCCACACAACATATAAAACTCGGGTTAAGCGCTTTCAACTGTTTACCACAGTCTTCCTCAGAACAATTCATTACACAAATTCATTCTGTTTTATAATCAAATTAATTAATTAATTGTATGATTACAAACTAAAACCGCCAAAAACTTTAAAGGCATACTGTCTGTATGGAAGCCTGCTTGTTAAAATCAGCTGTTCAAATGAATGAACTTGTTTCCTTTTAAAAAAGCCTTAAAACACACATATATTATTATTAAATATTATAAAAATTATTAATATACACAAATTTATATAAATTCATATAAAATACACAAATTCAAACCTCATGTATAATAAATTAATACATTGTTATATTCAAAATAATCAAAAAAATCAAAAAAATAATCAATATATGTATATATATTTATCTGTATGTAATGCATGAGTTTTGTAAATTTTGTTTTTCATTATATTTGAGAATATATGATACAATATGTATTAAAAATCTATAATGAAAAATCTATGTTTCCCCAAAGAACAAATGTGTATGAACTCAATCTGTGTTACTGCTAGGTGTTCTACAATACAGTGGTATATGTTAGATTTACAATGTGGGTTAAGTATGTAATAGTATGCCCTAAAACTACGAACGTATTCTAGACATATGTGGATCACAAGTAACACACACAATATCACATGTGGCTTTATGTACACGATCCAATGCACACTATATAGGGAAAACGGAAAGGCAGCTGAAGAAGCGTATGTATGAACACCAGTATAGGATACAAAAATGTGACACAAAAAATGCCCTATATAGACATATCTCAGAGAAAGGCACTGACCACAATTTTCATTTCACCATTATTGATCAGGTCCATTTTTTACCATTCGGAGGAAATTGGAAAATGGAGTTGGCCCTTATAGAAAGTAGATGGCAGATACTTACTGACTCAACCAGGAAACCTGGTTTAAATGATTATATTAGTATCAAACCATTCTTGGCTCTCTTATGAATCTAGTATACATTAGTATATATACAATTTGCAAACATTTTTATCTCCTGTTTACTTGTGATCCACATATGTCTAGAATACGTTCGTAGTTTTAGGGCATACTATTACATACTTAGCCCACATTGTAAATCTAACATATACCACTGTATTGTAGGACACCTAGCAGTAACACAGATTGAGTTCATACACATTTGTTCTTTGGGGAAACATAGATTTTTCATTATAGATTTTTAATACATATTGTATCATATATTCTCAAATATAATGAAAAACAAAATTTACAAAACTCATGCATTACATACAGATATATATATATATATATATATATACATATATTGATTATTTTTTTGATTTTTTTGATTATTTTGAATATAACAATGTATTAATTTATTATACATGAGGTTTGAATTTGTGTATTTTATATGAATTTATATGAATTTGTGTATATTAATAATTTTTATAATATTTAATAATAATATATGTGTGTTTAAAGGCTTTTTTAAAAGGAAACAAGTTCATTCATTTGAACAGCTAATTTTAACAAGCAGGCTTCCATACAGACAGTATGCCTTTAAAGTTTTTGGCGGTTTTAGTTTGTAATCATACAATTAATTAATTAAGTTGATTATAAAACAGAATGAATTTGTGTAATGAATTGTTCTGAGGAAGACTGTGGTAAGCAGTTGAAAGCGCTTAACCCGAGTTTTATATGTTGTGTGGATTAATAAATTCTTTTGCTGCATCCTGGTGTACGAGCAGTGTGTTCTACAGTACATCCATCTAGGTTTGTGTTATCTAGTTGCTATCCTAATTCGTTTTGGGCTTGAGTGTGTTGTCGAGATGAATGATCCAGTGGAACCTATTCCTGCTTTATTGTGCAAGGATGATGTTGATTCACTGAGAGCCGATCTGTCTTCTTTACAAAATGAAGTGCACAGGCTCATGGAATTGGTTACTAGTCTAGTAACCGCAACCGTTGAAAAAGGAAAACCTAACAAAGTGACGGAAGGTTTTGAATTAGACGACGCTGAGGCATGCAATTCAGGGGAAGCGGAATGTAGGAAACGAAAAGCTGTTGTATTAGCGTCATCTCCTGAACAGTACGTGGTCGACGTACTACGCACACCTGACTGCGGTTATCCCAAAGAGCTTAGAGACACTGATGGCGTGTTCGATTCTAATCGTAACATCGCCACTAACACCATTGATTTACCAGAAAAGGACAAAACTACTAACGGAGAAGGACTGGACTTATTTAATAATGATCTTCTTCTTCTTTCGGCTTTTCCCGGTTAGGGGTCGCCACAGCGGATCGCCTTGTCCGCACATTGAATGGCAGTGGAGTTTTACGGTGTCGAGTTGCCAGCCCGGCGCCCAACCTTCCACAGAAGGCACACTCACACGCACACCTAGGGCCAATTTAGAGTGTCCAATCCACCTGCAGCATGTCTTTGGGATGTGGGAGGAAACCGGAGCACCCGGAGGAAACCCACGCGACCACAGGGAGGACATGCAGACTCCGCACAGAAGGCACCCCAGCCGAGGATCGAACCAGAGAACCTCTTGCTGTGAGGCGGCAATGCTAACCACTGCACCACCGTGGCCGCCCTACTTATTTAATAATGATGACGGCCATTTATTCAGCGACCACCCGCATAATGTATCTGAGCAAGATTTCACGTTCGATTTTAGTCTTAGTAGGGCGCGACAGGAAAAATACCAAACTGGAACTCGACCAAAGGAATTTCCTTCGGTCAAGACATATGGACACGGAAAATCAAAGGCAATGCCGGCCCTTAAAGGTACTGTAATTCAGACTGCTTCTCATAATTCACCAAGTCTTTGTAGAGCTAAAACTAAAACTATTACCAACTTTGAAAAGGTGAATTTGAAAACAAAACAAGAAACTGTAGCAAAAAATGTGTTGTAAGAGAATCTAATGAGGATGGATTGATGGAGCAGTTTTTAGATGACAGTGTTGATTTTTTTGACGCTGACACAGATATTTTTCATAATAGAAAACATACAAATACTGATCAGACATATGCATCTCTGAAGGATTTAATATATGACTTTGGTAGAAAACTTGTGGCTTACAAAAATACCAAAGTAGACTGTAGTTATTTGGCTAAGTGTCTTAAACTAAAGGTAGTACCCAAGGGATTGAGGTTTATTAAACTACCCTTGGGTATTGAATATGGACTAGACATTATTAAAGAATTTAATGATTTATTTGACAGTTATGGCTATGCTTATATTAAACTATTGATCAAATGTCATGATGAAAAGGTTATTAAGCTGACCAACGAGGTGGAAAGCATGAATCACACCATTATTAATCACAAAGATTTTGAACTTTGGAAGGAGCTATATAAAAAACATTATACAGTAGCAGATAATAAAATATCAGGTGGAGAGAAAAAACAGAAAAATTATACGTGATTTAGAACTGTATAAGAACAACAGAGCTTATATGTGGCCCTCATACAGAACCCCAGATAGTAATCAGAACAACTATTACAGTATGAGAAAACCACCTAAGGGTAGCTTCAGGGAAGAAAATTTTCAGGGGGGGAGGTTTTTTCCAGCAAGAAATCCCC
The DNA here is from genome assembly GCF_019279795.1 of Protopterus annectens. Taxonomy (NCBI): domain Eukaryota; kingdom Metazoa; phylum Chordata; order Ceratodontiformes; family Protopteridae; genus Protopterus; species Protopterus annectens. Next base: position 555,088,468 of record NC_056728.1, read on the forward strand.
ACAAGTATTGACTAAGGATTTGATGAAACACGGAAGTGAATTGTTAGTTATATCCTCACACCCTGACAAAAATACAACAAATAGTGGACCTATATTGCCTCCTTATTATGACCTTACTGTGAATAGAGTAAGTAACAAGGAAAGTACTAATACCTATATGGAGGGAATAGTTTGTCAGGAGAACAACATTGATGACCAACGTCCCAAAATAATTGTGTATGAAGGGTTTAAAGTGTATAACTACACAGAGATAGAGATAGATACTGATTTCGTTAAATTATTGAGTAAGGGAATGAAATTCATTCCCATGACTGGTATGAATGTAGTTGATAACATCAAGGAGGTCAAGATGTACTGTAGAAGACTCAATTTAGCAGTACAATTTGACAAAAACACTGACAAAAATACCAACAAAGATGTGAGTTTTATTGGCATAGCAGGAACTGATCTCAGGAAGAAAAGTACATACATCCCCGAGAGTAACCCACATATTCTCAACTATGAGAAAATGGTTTGTAATGATATCTACTGGGTACACAAGAATATTAAGAGAGATAGGATCAAATATGATGATAATTTATCAACATTCGAGAGAGATAGTTTAGAAAAATTCATGTGTAACAGAGATATCAGAATCATGAAGCCTGATAAGGGAGGTGGGGCAGTCATTTTTTACACCAATGAATATAATGAAGCAATTCACAACCTCCTATATGAGTCAGGAAATTATGAGAATATATCCATTAATCGAATAAATATTGGGCACAAAAGAATAGATTTATGTTTAGAAGAATATTTGACAGATAACAGGATATCTAACGATACATATACATTTTTAAAGACTGATTATCCAATTTTGGCAAAAATGGTTGGAATACCTAAGGTCCACAAATCTTTGGACAACCCCCCTTTTCGGCCTATAGTATCTGGATCTAGATCTAAAACCTTTAAAATAGGTCAATTGATTGACAGATGGCTAAAAAACATTTATGACTCCATTCCCCATATCATGAAAGATTCTTGGAGGTTTTTGGGAGACTTGACTAAAGACAAATGACATCCCAATTTAATATACCTTACTATAGATATAAAGGACTTATTTTCAAGTATTCCCAAAGACGAAGGTTTGGAGTTTTTTGCTTGTAGTTTAAGAAAACACTCAGGATTTTCCTGGGAAAAAAATAGCCTTATTTGTGATATGATGGGACTGGTATTAGACCACAATTATTTAGTCTTTCAAGGAGAATACTTCAGGCAGACCAGGGGAGTGGCCATGGGAGCAGCTTGTGCTCCCATGTACGCAAACCTGGTCATGCTTGAATGGGAGTCGATGTATGTATTCAATAGTGAATTCTATCCTGATATTTCCTATTATGTTAGATACCTAGACGATATCTTTATTTTATGGAACGCATCAGTGGAGAGATTAGATAAATTTATGGAATTTCTCAACTCCACTACAGAATTCCTGAAATTTACTCATACTTTTAGTTGTAGTGAAATTTCATATTTAGATACATCTATTAGTCATAATGAAGATGGCTTTATTTCTAAAGTATACAGAAAGCCTACTTTTTCTAACGATTATATTCACTACACTAGTAATCACCCTCCTCATGTCTTCAAGAATATATTAAAAGGTCAATGCATCCGAGCAGCAAGGATGTCATCCACAAAGGACCACATGAAGACAGAACTCAGATTTATTAAAAATCTTTTTCTGGATCGAGCTTATCCAGAAAAGATGGTTATTGAGGTGATTAATTACGTACAAGGTCAGTGGGGACTTAAATACACTCAAATTTTAGGTAATTACTGCATGGAAAAAAGGAAAGAGAATGAGAGGGCCTCAAGTGGGAGAGTTTGTGTTTTGATGTACACACCACACACACATTTTATAATAGACATTCTTAGCAGGCATTGGGAATTATTAGCCGCCCTGGATATGGAAGAGACATTAGGCAAATTTCCAAAATACGTATATAAGACAGCCCCCAATGTAAAACGTTTGCTTGAGAGGACAAGTTTCACCAGATATAAAGATAAAAGTGAAGGTCACAAAGGAACAACCAAATGTGGTAGGTGCAAGCAATGTAGATATATCAACCAAGCTAAAACATTCAGGCTTGATGATATTTATTGCACCTACATTACAAGTATGACGGGGAACTGTAATTCCAAAGGGATAGTGTATGTGGCTTTATGTACACGATGCAATGCACACTATATAGGGAAAACGGAAAGGCAGCTGAAGAAGCGTATGTATGAACACCAGTATAGGATACAAAAATGTGACACAAAAAATGCCCTATATAGACATATCTCAGAGAAAGGCACTGACCACAATTTTCATTTCACCATTATTGATCAGGTCCATTTTTTACCATTCGGAGGAAATTGGAAAATGGAGTTGGCCCTTAGAGAAAGTAGATGGCAGATACTTACTGACTCAACCAGGAAACCTGGTTTAAACGATTATATTAGTATCAAACCATTCTTGGCTCTCTTATGAATCTAGTATATATTAGTATATATACAATTTGCAAAAATTTTTATCTCCTGTTTACTTGTGATCCACATATGTCTAGAATACGTTCGTAGTTTTAGGGCATACTATTACATACTTAGCCCACATTGTAAATCTAACATATACCACTGTATTGTAGGACACCTAGCAGTAACACAGACTGAGTTCATACACATTTGTTCTTTGGGGAAACATAGATTTTTCATTATAGATTTTTAATACATATTGTATCATATATTCTCAAATATAATGAAAAACAAAATTTACAAAACTCATGCATTACATACAGATATATATATATATATATATATACATATATTGATTATTTTTTTGATTTTTTTTGATTATTTTGAATATAACAATGTATTAATTTATTATACATGAGGTTTGAATTTGTGTATTTTATATGAATTTATATGAATTTGTGTATATTAATAATTTTTATAATATTTAATAATAATATATGTGTGTTTTAAGGCTTTTTTAAAAGGAAACGAGTTCATTCATTTGAACAGCTGATTTTAACAAGCAGGCTTCCATACAGACAGTATGCCTTTAAAGTTTTTGGCGGTTTTAGTTTGTAATCATACAATTAATTAATTAAGTTGATTATAAAACAGAATGAATTTGTGTAATGAATTGTTCTGAGGAAGACTGTGGTAAACAGTTGAAAGCGCTTAACCCGAGTTTTATATGTCGTGTGGATTAATAAATTCTTTTGCTGCATCCTGGTGTACGAGCAGTGTGTTCTACAGTACATCCATCTAGGTTTGTGTTATCATCTAAACATTTGACATATTTATCATGTTTCCATTAATACCAAATTCACCTCATAAATCTTATACTGAATCATAATCTGTATGTATATCTTCTATAGAAGACATATTTCTTTCTTTCTTTTATTTTTTCAAACCCTCTCATTGCATCATAAAGACATTATTTTTTCCAAAATGTATCCCTAGCAAAGACACTACATTGATTTTAAAATGCACACCCGCAATTTTCACATTACCCAAACCCTTACTTTTATCTTTATTCAAGGTCATTCCCATTTCCTTTAAATGGTCATTCAGAGAAAGCCAGTATTTATTCATATTTTGCTCTTAACAGCTACAACTATATCATCTGCATATCTGACAACTACTGGAATCGCCACTCTTTTTGCAGTACATATTTGACATATTTTATTTTATAAGCTACTTTTGTCACAATTGCATTCATTACCAATGCAAACAATATCCCACTCGTGGGACATCCTTGTCTTATACCACAATTCATGCACATTTCTATACTCAGTCACCCATTCACTAACACTCTCACACTATTATTTTGATATGCTGACATTCACACTGTCCTAATTCTGTTATTTATTCCACACTTCTCCATATCAACCCACAAAGCATCATGTCCTACTGTAGCAAGTGCCTCGCTAGTATCATCTACCGTAAGTTTCACATCCTCCTTTTTACTTATAGTATCATCCACAATCCCCCCCCCCAAACCTCTAACAATTCTTGGTATCCTTTCCTTTTTATACCATATATAATTTCTTCCATAATATCCCTCATCTTTCGTTCAATTCTCTTTTGTATTACTTTTATTAAAAAATGTAGAATCTGTGTTATCTAGCATGATAAGTCTCCAATTTAATTTCATCCATCTCATCTTTCTTCCATATAAATTTAAATATGCCACTTCATACTTTTCATAAATGAAACCTTATTTCAATCATCCATTCAGTATATTTAAAAATACTCTCTTTGTCTCTTCATTAATTTAATTTACTTTCTACACCTTGCACAGTCTGGGTCTGATACTGAACCAACATTTACTTTCCTAAGTACTTCATCCATTCACTAATAATATATATATATTTTTTCAAATTGTTCCTTAACTTTATTTATTTATTTAGTTATTTATTTATTTATTTGACATTTGTTAACTGGGTTGGTCCAGCTGAGTAGAAAAGCACATTTTCAGTGGAGACCCGAGGAGAAAAGCTCCATAACAGATACAAAATACAATGTATAGAAAGACAAATAATAAAACATCAGTTTTTACAATTGAGCAAGATTTTACAATTGAGCAAGGTTTTACATAATGAAGCAAAGTTAAATAATATATAATGTGAGACATAAAAATGCAATTCAGTTATTGTAAAAACTTAACATCAACCTAGTTATTCTTTTTTATAGATGTGGAGGAAAGATAGGGATGGCAAAGGATGGGGGTTAGTAAATGGGAAGAGGTAAGATGAATCAAACGGTATTATTGTGCTGCATGGGGGAGGACAGATGACAGTTCAAATGGGTGAGAGAGTCAGAAGGAGAGGATTAAGCCAAGATTAGGTGGGGTGATGACAAGAACAAGTTCTAGTGTCGAGAAGAAATTGTTTTAGTTGTTTTTTGAAGAGTAAGGGGTGGGGGTGTTTCTTATGCATGATAAACGTTTATTCCAGGCCTGGGCTACAGTGTGTTTGTATAGGAGCTTTGCCTATGTTTTTGTTAGGTTTGTGAAGTTAAGGAGTTGTTGATTTGATGTACGAAGACAGCGATTGGGAGTGTAATAGGTGACAAGGGAGGAGAGGGAAGGGCAGGCTGTGGGTTTATGTAGAATGGAGTCTAAGATTTGGAACTGAGTAAATTTAAGTTGTTGGCTGAATTCTAGCCACTGGAGTTTGTTGAGAGGAAGACAGTGGTGCGAGTGATGTGGTGAATTAGTGTCAAAATTAGTTATTTTATGATTTGTTTGTTCTAGCTTAGTGTGGATTGGAGATTAGTAAAGATTGGAGCTGCATAAAGAAGGGAGGGAAGTAAGAGTGCTTGAACAAGGGAGAGCTTAGTGTCAGGGGTAAGACATTTTCTATTTATAATATAATAGTCTGATTTTTTGGTGGGTTTTTTAATACATTGTTGGATATGCAAGTTACATTTCAGTTCGTCAGTTACATTTCAGTTTGTCATCAATTATGTTCGGTAAAACAATAATAAAATTTAAAAAAAGTGAGTCACCAAAGCAGTATTTGCATGAAACACAAGGGGGAGGTTATTTTTCCTTGAGAATGTCAGTACGGGATCAACTATAGTGTATAGTTATCGCTTTGTATTCTGAAGAAGGAAGCGCATAGACGTTTCCGAAAACACGAATAAAGTTGTGTTAAAGAAGATTGGATTTTGGTGATAGTTCGCAATTTAAGTTGGGCAGTACCTGCTGGTGATCTCCTCGTAATTTGTGTTTTATTTAACATTAAATACTGTTAAAGTAAAACCAGCTAAGCGGTTTCGCCAAACAACATGTATTGGCTTCATCAGAGTCATTCAATCGTGATGTAACTTGCTTTTTATACTCTAATTACTTAAGCAATTATTCATGATTTTGCTTGCATCAATGAAATTACCCTGACTAAACTTAAAGGCATACTTCCCCTGAATATGTAATATACAATACAACATGCTGTGAACCACAATAGTCAATACATTTAAGATAAAAAATGTTAGTGTTGGTACTAATGATGAACATAAAAGCATAAAACATTGTTAAAAATAGACTTAAAAGTGCAGGACATAATTGGTCTGTTAGTTGCAGTGATATAAGTGTTTTCACAGCACACTTGAAATTATACCTCTACTTCAAAAAGGGAGCTATTGAACAACAATCATTTAAACCTGGCTTGCAACAAGCATTTAGTCTCAGTTGCCATTTAGTTTCTCTGGCTTCTAATTCTAGTTCATCATCCCCAACCCTAGAGTCACTCTGTACTCTGTCCATGACAAAGAATAAAAATATGTTATAGTTGGGGCATTCTAAAGTGTGAACATATTCATGTTCATTTTTTAATTTTTAATGTCTTTAAGGTGCTCAGTAATGCAATCCCATAGCTGTCTTTTAGTCTTACCTACATAGAAACCAGGGCATGATAAACATGTGGCTAAATAAACCACCATAGTGGTATTGCAGTTGCACCTACCCGGGCATCTTATAGTGCATTCAAAACTTCCTATAAAGACATTTGTGCTATCATTTATATTTTTACAGGTCTTGCAAGCACCACATTTGTACATCAAAGACCTGTGCTTGCCTTGTTTTCTGTTGACACTTTCAATAATATTCTTTATATTACACCCTCTACTGTACACAACGTTAGGTTAATGGCCCAACATTTACTTCATTTCATTGTCAAAATGAGTTTCCCATGTATTATTAACACTTGATACCAAGTTTGATGTTTCTGTATTATATTGTAATACCAGAACATTGGTGTCTAGCTTGGCCATGTTGGTTATATTAGTGTTTAGACCTGCTTTTAAAATAAGCTTAAATGTAGTATTTCTTTTAAACATAACTTATCTCTTCACTTTCAGCAAAAGACTTAAGGGGTAGCCTCTGTTACAGAACATTCCAATTACTATATAGATCTCTTTTTTTAATATTTCATCTCTACTAATAAGCCTAGATTACCTAACCATTTGGCCTTTTAGTATACCCGTCCTCTGATGGAAGGGGTGGCAACTGTTATAGTGCAGTAACATATTAGAATATGTTTCCTTTCTGTGGATACTACTGCCCGAGGTGCCCCCAGCAATCTCCTTATTAGTCAACTCAATATTTAAAAATTCTATCTTATCACAATGTCATTTATATGTGAACTCAAGGAAAGTGGTTGTGCCATTGATGTATTTTATGAAGTCATTCATCACATGTTCCACTCCTCTCCATAAAATTAGTATGTCATCCAGAAATCTCACATACAACAATACATTGGCCATAAAGGCAGAGGAAAAAAACATATCTTTGCTCCCATTCTAGCAGAACCAGATTCGCAAAATTAGGAGCACATTTGGCCCCCATAGCCACTCCTGCTTCCTGATGATAGAATTTACCTTCAAAAATCATAAAGTTGTAAGTCAAGACCACTTCCATAAGTCCAACTAATAAATTGACCTTGGATTGATCTATTGATTTATTACCCATCAAACTTTCTCTGAAGAAATCTAACCCTTCATTGTGAGGGATTACTGAGAACAAGTTGATCACATCCACAGTTAAGAAACAAAAATCCAAGCTCTCTATATTTATTTGTATTAATAATTCCAAACAGTGCCATGAGTCTTTGAGTATATGTTGTGCCTCACTTACCATTAAACTTGCTGCTATCAGTCCAAAGGGGGGGGGGGTTATACACATTTTTATTACTCTTTGGTATTTTAAAGATTACTGCTGTTCTTGGTTTCTCAACTGTTAAATATTTTATGTCCGCAATTTCTACTTCATTTTGAAATAGAGCATCAAATAAAAAACATCAATTCTGAGATAAGCTCTATTAACAGTATTTCTTGAAATCCTACTATAAGTTGTGGTGTCATTCAATATTTCAAGCATTTTGGAGCTGTAATCTATGTGAGACATAATGACATACCCTTGTCTGGTTTCCTTACACGATACATCTTGTTTCCTGCCAATTCATTCAAAATAGTGACTTCATCTCTCGTACGATTATTGGTGTTATATTTGGTTTCTTTGACTATTTTTCTAAATTGTTGTTCACATAATTTCTCAAAGGACATTATAAGTGAGTGACTGTGGACAATGAATGTGCTCTTATGTTTGGCCACCAAGTTCTTATCCAAGTCTATATTATTGTTTTTGAAATATAAGCTGAGATTCAATTTCCTAGTATACAGTTTTAAGTTAATCAAAACATTTGCAAAGTCAGTCTTATAATTAGGTACTAAAATATCCCTTTTTTAAACAAGTTGAAATGTCCTTCACTAACAATGATATTACTGTAGTTGTAAAAGTAAAAACATCACTTTCCAAAATATTGCATTCCATTGCAATATTGGAACAATCATTTTCAACTACATTCAGTAAATCTTGGTCAGACATAGCAATTGTGCTAAATAACTCAGTTAATGAAAGTCTCTCCTCCAACCCTGATGTTGTCCCATGTTGGAATATTTGCTGTTCCTCTTGCTCTGAACATTGTTGTTTTGCCCTAAAAGTTTGGTGTGGGGCTCTGCATTGATGGTAGTTTTATCAAGGGATGTAATGAAGAAGATGGTTTAGTGGTGTGCTAGAGGGCAAGGTAGGAATAATAGGAGTTATGTTTTTTTTTTTTGAGTTTAGGATGAGTTGGTTGTCTGAGAGTCATTTTTCAATAGAAAGGAAGGACTGTTGTGTGTGTGTGTGTGTGTGTGTGTGTGTGTGTGTGTGTGTGTGTGTGTGTGTGTGTGTGTGTGTGTGTGTGGAGGTCAGAGATGGAGTTAGACAAGGTAATGAGTGCTGAATCGTCTGTGTATTGAATAAAGGAAGATTGTCTAGAGGCAATGTGGAGGTCATTAGTAAAGATGTTAAAAAGTAGAGGTTCAGAAATGGAGCCCTGAGGAACTCTTGTTTTGATGGATAGAAAGGAAGAGCAGGAAGAGAGCCAACTGACTGATTGCTGCCTATTGGATAAGTAACTAGCAAACTAGTCAAGAGTGGCTACAGAGAGGTTAAGATAGAAGTAGAGGGTGAGAGACAGTATTGAAGGTCTTAGAGTGGTTGAGGAAAAGGCAGGATATTACTTGATTACTGTTTCTGGCCTCAGCTACTAGGTGGGTGAAAGATAGTGCAGTGGCAGTGCTATGGTGTGGCCTGAAGCCATGTTGTTTGAGTGTAAGCAGGTTTTCCTGTAGAAGAAAGTTCAAGAGCTGAGTATGGATGCATTTGTCAAGTATTTTAGATAAGGGGGAAATATAGCCGTGGGCCTATAGTTAGATGGGTTGGTAGAGTTTATGCCTTCGTGCAGGGGTTGGTGTAAAATGATTTCCAAATGTCTGGGACTGTGGCCTCTTGAATGGATCTGTTGATTAATAAGGTGACAGGAGAAAAGGTTATAGAATTAGTGGCAAGTTTGAGGAAAGCAGGAGGGAGGTTGTCAGCAGAAGGAGATCCGGGTTTGAGTTTGATGAATAGGGATTTGATATAGGTAGTGGAAACTGGATTAACGGAGAACTGGTTATTGCTGTGTGTGTTATTGGAGGTGGGAAGGGAGCTAGGTATGTGATTGTTATGTGTTAGCTTTTGAATTTTATCGATGAAGTAGTTATTGAGGAAGTTTGCAGTTTCTTGAGGGGTATTACTTGGATAGGGGAAGGGTGTGGTCGGGTTTCCAGGATTATGGATTTTGTATACAGTAGACCAGAATTTTTGTGGATTCATTTTTCTATTAATCTGAGGTGTGGAGTAGAAAGTTTTCTTGTCTTTATTGACTAATTGTTTGGAGAGGTTTCAGTGTTGTCTGTATCTTTAGAGAAGGGATGGTGTTTTGGATTTTAGCCAAGCTTTCCATGCCCTATCTCATTCGTTCATACGTTCATAGGTTTATAGATTAGTACTAAGCTAACTGCCCTTGCGAGCCATTTTAATCCTAGCTAATTGTCCCTTGTGAGACTAAAACCCTGCACCTTGTGTTTGTAAGGCAAACACCTTAACCATTAGGCCACCCTCCCAACCCATTTTTGTGCATAATTGATCGAGTTTCCTTAGTTAGACAGGGGGCATAGTTGCCTTATTATAGATTTTTTTTTAATTTTCCATTCCCTCTTAATTTCCTTCTTTTTCCTCTTATACATTTTTCCACATGCTGTACCACAATACTTTACCTCTCCTTTTACATTTTTCATTTCCCTCATTATACTAATATCCTCCTTCACTAATTTATCCAAATATTAAGATACTCTTCTCTTCTCCCTTGTAAATAATATCTCAGCGTAAACAGTAATACTTTAATGTTGCTTGATTTCTTTTATTTATTTATTTTTCCATATAATTGTCTAAAACAATTATTTATATTTCCCATAGTTTACGTCTGCCTTTCTTACATCACCCTACCATTGGCAAAACACTTTTTATACATCTATTTACATTCACTCCACCATTCAGACCAGTTTTTTATAGAAGTCATTCATGGTTTTGTTGTCGTTGTTCTTCTTCTTCTTTTGGTTTTTCCTGGTTAGGGGTTGCCACAGCGGAACTCCGGTCTGCTAATGATTGGCAGTAGATTTTTTACAGGTGCCGTGGTGCCAGCTCGACACACAACCTTCAGCGAAGGCATGCCAATTTTACGCATGTCTTTTGAACGCCACTCGACTGTGGGGAGGACATGCAGACTCCACACAGAAGGCGCTCTAGCCAAGAATCGAATGGGAGAACCTCTTGCTATGAGGCAATGATGCTACCACTGCACCACCATTCATGGTTTACGATTCTTTAATAACTGAAACAACTTCCACTCTCCAATTTCATCCCATACATATTTTATTCTTTTTATTCCCTTTCCTATTTTAATACACTGTTTTTTTCCATCACTATGATCCATAATACTAAATTGTCTGAAACCCCATCACAGCTCTATCACCATCTGCTAGACCCAAGCATTCCAAAAATACAAAATAATCAATTTCAAATCCAAGTGCCCTCTTCTGTAAGTCCATTGATTTTTTGGGCACACAATTAATTTACCACACTTTATCAATTCCTGTATTTTTACATCTTTTCATGTCTTATTACATTTTCTTCTTAAATCACACTTAAAGTTCCCTGTAACTATAATGTTCATGTCAACCACCACATCGACTAATACTTGATCAAACAGATTCCCCCTTTCCTTACTAGTTATATATATGCAAATAATGTTATAATTCTATAGAACACTCTCTCTCCATTCACATCCACAACAATTAACCTTCCCATCCTTACCAGAAGTACATCTAGCATTTCACTGTCTTTATACAACACAGCCACTCCAGAACAATGTGCATTTCCTAAGTTCCATATCACATTTCCACCCCACTTTTTTTTCTGTTTGCAGTCTTTCATCATTTGTCAGTGATCTTACTTCCTCTCACAGAATAATATCCTCATCACATTAAGCACACCATTCCAGTATCCCTATCCTTCTTACAGTGTGAATAATACTGTTTAAAGTTACTGAAAGTACTCTAAAATTGTTGCTTTCCCTTATTTTTAAGTTAAGGGGAAATGTGTTTTAAATGTTCATTTTCTTATGGCTACTCTTTCCCCAATTTAATATTTCCCCTGGTTTATGTTCAAATAATCAGTGATCCTCATAATCAGACGTATCACTGGCTAGCACTTCAAAAAAATATTAGTATCAGTCCCCTGTCCTGACCTCTCTTCCTCCATGCAGTCTCTTTCTCTTGTTATTTTTCTCCTCCATATGTTTTTTCTTCTTTTGCAGTTTCTTCTTCACCTAGTTCACTCTCTACCCAAGCCTCTTGTTGTCTTTTCTAATGATGTTTTCTTCCCTTACCAACTATTTTTATTATTTACTGTTTGCTCTTGATAATCCATTGAAAAGTTTCCTTTTTTACAAACTTGCATTCAGGCAAACACCTTATTGCTGTATCCCTTTCTCCCACACTGGCTATATTGTAACTTGTCACAATCATTAATTAAATGATGAAATTCCCCATAAAAGAAACATGACATAGGTTGGCCAACATATCTTATCCTCTATGATGAGCTACAAAAATGATACTTGGCAAGTGTTTCACCATATTTATTTTTTCATACTTAAAAAGAGAATCCAGTCTCCACTCTCCATTCAATGTGTCTCTCATCACTAACTTTCACAATATTATCAGCAGTTTCATACAACCCCTGCATGCATTTCTAACACCATCTTCTATTTCATCAGTTCTGTACTACAAAATAACATTTTTTTAACATTTGTTACTACCAAAAAACAAATAATTGTTCCAAAGTTAAATGCCCTCCTTTTTTGTTGCACAGTTCCAGAAATTTCTTCAGCAGTTCCCTCAGTTTCATATGTCACAAAAATTCTGTGTTCTAATATGTATAAAAGACAACAATTATTGTGCTTTAAAACCCAGAACAATTGCCAAAATTGTCCCATACATAATATCTGTCTATTATAGTGTTATTTTTTGTTCTTATCCTTGCATCTCATCGTCTCTTCTTTAAAAAAAAAAAAAACAGTTTTACTTACAGTTTGTTGCTGCTTTTATTTTTTGCCTGCAGTCACTGCTGCATATGTTTTAATTACTGGATTATCTACTGTGATAAAGCCAAAAACATTCTCAGTTTGTTGCTGCTTTCCTCTTTTATTTTCTGTCACTGCTGCATAAGTTCTTATCTCTGCATTATTTGTGTCACATCATCTGGTTCTTTTTTCTCATTACCGTGTTCAGCGCTTTTAAAACAATTATCTGCCATCTCACCCCATGAAACAGCTGAACTGTCACCCGGATCATCCTTCCTCAATTATTTTTAATGGAACATCATCTACAAGCCCTCCAGACACCAGTTATGTTATCTGCTCCACTTCAACAGACTTGCCTATTTCCTTCTCCATGGAGATAGCTAAACACAGCTGATTCATAACAATCATCCATACGAGAATCTTTGTGTACATTCTGAAGCTCCACATCAAACAACATTTACTCCGAATTCTCATTGTCTACCTCTAAACTCTCCATAGCTTGTTTCTTCTCCTCCATGCTGCTACTTCCCTTTGGCCTTTTCCTTGCTGCCGTAGGGCCCTCTGGTACCATCTAGCAGCTTCAAATAATTGCAGAAGTTCCCTGATGCCCTGACCAAATTTCACCTTGTAGTATAAATACCACCTTTGTCTCTCCTGAAAAGAGGGCTTTAATGTAACAGGACTGACCAAGTCAACACAAAATAAATAAATAAAATGTGGAAATTGATTTGAAGCATGGAAGGATAAAAAGAAGGAGAAGAGGAGGATCATAATTTAAGCAGAAAATAAATAAGGACAGTAAATTAACTTACAAATGAAAGAAGAGCAGTATTCTGAAAGTTTTCATTGCATTTGGATGTGCACTTGAAACAATAGAAATATTAATAAAATTGAAAACGATTTCACTATTATATATCATCACAAATCAAGAGACTGCATAATACAATAAACATGATAACATGGAGTAGACAATGAAAGAAGGGGATGGAAAACATCTGAAGGTTTTGACAAAAAGCGAAGTAATGTTCATTCAAAATGAACTAGACAAAACAGAGAATAAGGGTGAGGAAGATAATAGCAAGGATGGAATAAATTGCTTAAAGCTTTTATGTTTATCCATGCAATTAGAATTGTTTGGTGAAAATAACAAGAAAAGGAAAAAGTGAATGGAGGGAGATGGAACATAATGCATAGGAGATAAAGAAAAAAATGGAATGAAGCATATGGTGAAGGAAGCAAAATGAAAATAAGGACTGTGTGTGAGAGAGAGAGATTAAGCTACTAATAGTATGCAGTGAAAGATATCTGTGAAAGAAAATGAAAGCATAAGAACATCGTTTACATAGCTTCACCATATGTTCTTATTTTTGAAGTGCAGTCCTGATTTGGGTGATGTAACCTCTAAAATATATGAGAAATGATGAATTCCATTAGTCACTGCTGTCACAGTTTTTAATGGTACCTTCTTGTGTGTTTTGATAATGATTTACATTTCCTTGTGCTGCAGCCTACTCCTTCCAGATCATCATCTCTTTTCAGCTAGATAATGACACAAACTGGTGCCTTAAACATTTGCTTGGAGTAACAAATGTGATGTTGGTTATTTTTTGGGGAGAAGAATGTGTGGGATATTAATACTTCAGGGGTAATTTCATTCATGCTAGTGAACAAGCATACCCCTCTTTTTCACCTTCCAGTAATTCTATATGCATCTTTTAAATAAATTCTGAAGATTCTGATGATGGGGATGGAAGGAATGTTTGATTGGTAGTGATTAATGAGGCAATTAAGGTTTCTGATTCTGTAGGGTAGCCAACACTGAAGAACTTGTTTTCAAAGATGGAGTTCAAGGTATCTGGGAGATACAGGACATTATTCTCTAAATCCCTCTCTCAGACTCCATTTATGGAATAACATTGTAGTTTCACATATCTTTTACAGGAAATATAGCTATTTTCTCATCCTAGCTCCTGGCACTTTCTAACTGTAGTGTAGCTAGTGTAGGTGAGGGGTGCAGATGGTGCTGGGAGGCAAGATGGATAGCTGCCAATCTATTCGTAGTGCAGTAATGGTGTTCATTTGTGTACCAGCAGTGGAGTTAAAAGGTATAGACACAGGACCTGGCTAGATCCTGAATATTGCCAGCCAGGCTGGAATAGATCTTTTTTTTTCATGCTCCTCGACGTACAGTTGAGCGGCATCAAATCAAAGAATGTACAAGATGCTACGTGAGCCAACAACAGCTCTGCTTTCCATGGTAGTTCCACATATACTGAAGTCTAGAAAAAAGAAATAATGTGAGTTGGTAGATTAGGGTGATGGATTTTAAAGTTACTCTGTAACTCTATGGATTCTGCCATTCATTGAAAATTGACAGTTGAAGAAAAGGCATTATTTCTTGGTAGTGACCTGTAAAAGTTTTTCACCCCCATTGTCTTCTGGAAAACCTGTTATTTGTATATTGTTTTTGTGATTCTCATTTTCTAAGTCATTTAGTTGTAGACTAAATGTATGTATCAGGTGGCAGTTTATCAATCTGTTCTGAGCAGTTATCAAAGTTTCCTGCTGCAACACTTCTTGTGCTTATAGATTTTGTAGAATTTTCCTCATGTTTCAATAATTCAGCCTTGATTTAATTAGTTTCCTGCAACACTGCCTATGCCAGGGAAGCCAGTGTGGTGGCATATTCCTGGCTGTAAGAAATCTTAAATTGTGAGCCTGCTGTAATTGCAGCCCAAAAGGGTGAGGGGATCACAGATATTCAGTGAAGTTTCCCATTGAGAAACATAGTGATTCATAGATCCCTACAGTGCTGTGAGGCAACAAACTGAAAGATGCATAAAAAGGGTATGTAATTTAAGATGTAATGACATTCAAATGAAGATGCACTGTCTAGTGTATATAATGACATGGAAATGAGGATGGGGAAGGCACCTTCATCAGGCATTATGTGATGCAGGTGTTTGTGTTTGAATATAAACTCAAAGACAACTCAAAAACTGTTGTGCAACTTAACATATGTTAAGCTGAAGCTGGGGTTTCATAGGTGTGTAATACACCCATACGGGTTCAGGCGCCTAGGCAGCAAGACATTTCCCTGTGGTACTTTTGACTGGGGACACATGGCTGAAGTGACAGTCAGCAGAAAAATATGTCTGTTTGCAAATTTCCTGTGGGTAAAGAGAAGCACACACTGCATGCTCACAGCTTTAATAGTCAAATGCATGGTGGCAGAAGAAGTAATGAGTGTTGTGCTCAGTGTACAGTACATACTTATGTAACTACAACATGTAGAAGTGTGCTACAGTATGAAGGAAATCCTGCAGGCTACTGTAGTCACATTTATGCTCCAGTATGAGTTTTAGGTAATGTTCCCTAGACACTGTGAAGGGGGTAGTGGTCCTCACACACCAATTATAAAGACACTGCCCATTGTGCACTGTATTTTTACTGCCACTGGCATGCCCTCTGGCCAGCCTGCTGCTGATACCTGCCATATTGCCTGCTGTCTCATGTTTCCTTGTGGACCATGGACATTGTTTTCCCCCTGTGCATTTGGTTATTAACGCTGTGGGCATGGCAGTGTATGCTTTTCTTTGCCCACAGGGAATTTGCAAACAGCTATATTTCTCTGCAGCTGAATGTCATTTCAGCCATGTATCCCCAGTCAAATGTACCACAGGGAAATGTCTCACTGCCCAGGCACCTGATCCCTTCTGTGATACTGCCTGTCTAAAGTGCTGGGAGCAACACACTGCCTCCATCAGCATCTATGGTCAGCATTACATCAAAGGAAAGGACTACCATTCTGTCAACTACCAGGTAGTGTGCAAGTTATGAAGGTTTATAATAAAAAGCAATATGTCTGCACAACACCTTAACAGTGCCAGTGATTTTCACATATGGCATCCAAGTTGTCTGAATTGCTGCTTCCTACATTGAAATATCCTAAAGGGACACTCAGTAAGCAATTTCAGGTACAGTGGTGACCCTATATTTCCAAATCCACATACATAACAGGTACATAACACTGACCTGCCCAGTCTCTACCTCTGTCCCTAATATAGCACATTTGATGCAGGTTACGCCTGGAGCTTTTATTGATAATGCCTGAGTGAAAACTACATGTCATGCTCAGACAACAGCACAACGTTGTCTATACTCAAACCTTAAATGTGGTAGTGTGTGTCTTTGGCCTGATGAAATACAAGTTCCACTGACTGGACACATCTCAGAAGGCATGCACTATGCCCCCCCCCACCCTACCACATATTTCTGTACATACAGTATCATTTCTGTTTATCAGACAGGCTAGCCAACAACCTAATAATCTTACCATGGTGCAACAGCAGTGCCCACTATACCCAAGATAACATCATCCAGCAGCATCATGGGTGGCAGCAGAAAGCAATGATTATAATACACTCATCCAAATGGCATTGGGCACAGTAAAAGACAATGCAAGCAAATTATCAACAGCTACACTAACTCTATGGGCCATGAGATCTATGAGATGGCAGTGATTTTCCACAAAGTGAACAACACTGTTCAATTGCAGCCTCCATGCAGGCTTTATAGCAAGTGAATGGAGAACAGCTACAGTCATTTCCCTGCACAAGAAATGAGTTCCACAGACCCAGGGAATTACAGACCATGAGTCATACCAGCCCTATATGCAAAATCATGGAAAGACTTATCATGGAACTAATCAGTCAGGATATAGGGAACCTCCAAACACTAAACCCATCTCGGTTTGGATTTATCCAGGGAAGTTCATGCTTACTCAACTTGGTAGACCTTATGGAAAAGGTCACTAATGCAATGAGTGAATGCAAAATGGTACATACTGCATAGCTTAACCTGGGCAAAGCGTTTGACATAATTCTCCACTCAGAAATAGTAAGGAAACTAAAGGAATTAAGAATAAAACTCCTATGTTATAAATGACTTGCCAACTGGCATAAATATAGGAAACAGGAAATCAAAAGAGGGGAAGTTACCTCCACAAAAAGACCAGTCATCAGTGGAGTCCCCCAGGGCTCTGTGCTGGACCTCTCTAGATTGGCATCTTCTATTCTGAAGTAAAAGCCAATACCAAAGAATATAAATATTTGGTGTCTTACGGTTGCTAAGAGGTGACCTGTGCCTGCCATACAAGGCATCCTCTGATGGATACTGCACCTCAGCAAATCAGTTGCCATCAGAAATACTTGGTCTAGGCACCTAAACTTCTTCTGCAACATCAACAGAACAGTTAGTAGAGGCAGGTATATCTGGCAGAGGATACCATTGCTCTGGATCAGACCATCCCATCTACTTTAAACAAAGGTCATTCCTGGCCATCTTCAAGGCCAACTTGGATCTATGAATTTAAATATAAAATTTACCCCAGGACTGCCCCTTGTACTACTAATGCACAGAGGCAGCTCCTAAATGCTTTATCCCATAGATGGGCTTCCTTGAATTATCTGTGGCATGATCCCAGTTATTCTTATTAGGGGTAATATATCATTTTCAACCATGGGATTGGTAAGGGCAGTCTATAAACAAATGTGACATGGTAATTTGAGCACAAAAAGAGAAATTGACTAGGCTTAAAATGGCCTGCAATGGTAGTTAGACTAATACTTACCTATAAACCTATAAATGACGTTTGCAGTGTTACCTAACAGTTATGCTGGACAGCACATGTATGAGTCACACTGTGCATCAGACATCTCCACATACACTACACAGAAAGATGAGATGGAGAAGGTCATGTCCATCACTATCTGCACAAGTTAATAGAAACACATGGACACTTGGTAGTCTATACTATCAGGGATTTGGGAACAACATATCATTGTAGACATAAAGTTTGGAGTTAAGGGGAGATGTGGTTTCTGTGTCAAACATGATCTCCTCTGTGGTTTGGGTGAGGGTGTCACTATGGGACCTGTCAATGGGAAACTGCAGCAGTGGGTTGTGGGGGAAGCACTATGAAACCTTGGATAATGGCCCTGGTACAGTTTAGAATGTGCAAACCCAGACACCCCACATAACATAAAATGGCAGACTTAATATAAAAGGATCTGTATGGTAGCCAAACCCAAAGTGGTCCTTCATAAGTGGCCTTGTGGTATGGCTGACCCCTATGTTGCTGTGGGTATAATGAAAGCAAAATCACAGCTGGTACAGACTGTGTACCAGCTGGTGCAGACTGAGTACCTCCTAATTGGCATCCTACATGTCCACCATGGGTTATTTCATGTCCATGGCCAGCAACAGCATTACAGAACAGGCAATAATAGCAGCACTCACTAACATTCTAATTTAGGTGAGCATGGATGTGATGTGTCCTACCCTGAAGTGCATAAGACCAGTCATAGCATCGTCCCTGGGCTCCAGTATCTTCTGAAGACTATGAACAGTTCCAACAATCTCCATTTCTATATGAGTCACAGACTGTACTCAAATTACAGCCTTGCAGATATCAGTTTGCCTGCTACACCATCTTATTAATGCTTGCTAAGATTAACCCTACCACTAATCACAACCCAACATGTTACCTTAGAAAAACCCTTTCTATAACACTTCCAATACACAACACAATTAGGTAAATACTACATATACAACCTCACACTTGTAACACTAAATATAATTCCTATCCTAATTTTTACTGTACTCCTAACCAAGAAACAGTGGCACAGACTCCTCACAAATCACGCAAACCAAGAAACACGCAATACACTAAAATTATCTCTTTTCCAAACCCTTAATCTAACCCTAACGAATAGACAATCAGTCACACATGGACACACACACACACACACACACACACACACACACACACACACACACACACACACACACACACACACACACACACAGACACACACACACACACACACACACACACACACACACACACACATGCTCACACACACACACACACACACACACACACACACACACACACGCACACACACACACACACACACACACACACGCCAAAATGTTTGGTATATCCAAAACTTACAGCTATAAAACAGATCCTAAGTTGTGAATGTTGCTGGTACTGTCTCTGAAAACAAATTTGTAACTAGTGGGATACCATGGGGATCACCCTTGGGCCCTATTCTGTTTGGCATTACAAACATCCAAACCAATATCCCAGAGCTCAGCAACAGATGGCAAACACATCAGTAACCTGCATTGATTTTTGGAATTTGTTTTTACTCATTCCAGCCCAGTTAAATATTTAAGTCGATATTTGCTGTCTGTAATCTGCATTGTAATATATTATTCATGTTAATCAACACTTATTTTGTGACTATTTGCATGAAGTGAGTTGGAAGGCTTTTGGTTAATTCTCTAGAAGGAGTAGAGTGAAACTGAGTGCTGTCTGTACTTGTTATTACCTAAAGAATCCAAGAATGCGCCATTTTGCTATTTGCCAGAGGGATGCTTGTGCTGTTTTTTTAAATTTCTCTGCCTGTATTTAGTTGTTGCATTTGCCCGGTGCTTTGATCATTGTCCAAGAGCTCAGCAATAGTGACCATGTCAGTGATCTGCATTAATTTTAAAAATGTACTTGCCTCATTCAGTTCAGTTGTGTTCATTTACTATCTCTGCATTGTAATTTATTATACCTGCTGACCTGCACTTATTTTGTGGCTGTCAGTGTGATCTGAGTTAGAAGGCGTTTGTTTAAGTCCCCAGGGAGGGAATGGGGAAGGTAGTGGGCAGGATTCACGAAGCCTCTGTGTAAGAGTTATAACTCATACATGGAGGCTGCAGTTAAACGGAGTGATGTCAGCATGCTTTGCATATTCATGAGAGCATGCTAAATCACACCTAAGGCTGACACGGTCCGTGTAAGACAGTAGGGGATGTGTCTGTAGGCTGAGCCCTGTAAGCGGACACGCCCCCAGAAGAGGAAAAGTGCCCAAAGTAAACACCCACGACAGAGTCCACGGAAATGTGAATAAACAGAACACAACACATGCCCTCACAGACTATGAACAGAAAACATATAAATAAACATGTTATATATTTTTTTTAAATTGTAAAACTGTTTAACCATGAGTGAGTTCGTTTGCGCGGGCGTACCTGTAGCGCAGCTCCAGTTAGCAGTCAGTGGGAAAGCATATAAGAACTAAATATGCAAAATAAGCCAGGAAGCAATAGCGTAGCAGTAGAGATGTTGGCTGAAGAGCAGGCATTCATGGTTCTAGCCCCCACAACACCAATTTTTATTTTTAGCAAAATAAGCACGAAACAAGTCCCTGACAAATATGTACGCATAAAACCACATTTTATGTAAAATGTAATGAAATAGCCCATTTATATTGAAGAAATGTGAGGTAACAAAAGAATATAAAATGCCAGATGTGCCCATAGCTGACCTACAGTTTAACAGGGTGGAGTGCATCTGCCCGTAGATGAGCAGTGGTTTAACTGGTGCAAAATGAGTGCCCGTAGCTGAGCAATGGTTTAACATGCTAAACTATGTGCCCCTAACATAATGTTGATAGCCAAATGAGGCTTAAACCAGCGTACCCCATTTGCGCGGAGCTGCGCACCACTCAAACAAGCTAACCGATGGGCAACATTGAGCAAGCCGTATCAAAACTGCCTTTACACAGACACACCCCTCAGCATGTTTAGACAGTCATGAAAAATAAAAAGCAGTAACCAGGTTTGAACCCAGGATACTATACACCATAGTCAAGGTACCAAACCACTAAGCCATGACAGCAGTACCTAGAAATGCAATAATAGCTAATATATAGGAATGAATACAAACTGCAGCATGACAATGCAGGTTTACTGAAGTTGATACAATTCCAAAATGGCCAATTACAGATATGTGCGGGAAAAACAGACTATATAAGCCCCATAGGCAGGAATACACAGCATAAATGATTGTAGAACTGAACTGCAGGCAGAATGACAGGAGTAGGAGAGGGTAGTTGCTTTCGAGCACAGAAGTGGGGCATTGAGGAGTCCAGGTACATGGTCTGGCTCCTAGTCCACAATCATGAGGCCCAACTCATGCAGGGCTGAGACATGGGACCGGTTGGCTCATGATCTCACCAGTGCCACAGGGATTCCAAGGACTGGTGAGCAGGTCCATCACCACCATGCGGACCTGAAGAGACGCAAGCAGGACCAACTGAACCTTTGGATCCAGGAGGCCTGGCAAACACCCAACGCCCCACTACTGAGTAAGTTACATTTAATTATGTATGTAAGAAATTAAACTAGCTGATATTATGGACATGTGTATTCCAATATTACTTCATTTATATTACAGCTGCAGGTGTCCGTTCTGCGAACCGCAGAGCCTATGGTGATAGGCTGGTGCGGTTGCGCCACCAGGCAGGTCAGTAATCCACTACCAGTAACTATAAAGAAATATAAAAGTATGACAGTCAGCAAAAGAGTGCAGTGTAGTCACTAAGGAATAAAATGTGCAGTGTGAAAGTGTCTGCAAGTATTGCTTGATTACAAAAGTGTGTTTCAGCCTGTAAGTTAAACCGAAAAATGAAACTGTCTGACATAAATTCTGAAATAAAAATGCCCCACCTATAAGAAAATAGTACACAACTTGCAGCAGGCTGAAAAGTATGGCTGCAGAAGATGATGAAATCACATGTGTGAAATATAT
This sequence comes from Protopterus annectens, assembly GCF_019279795.1. Lineage (NCBI taxonomy): Eukaryota > Metazoa > Chordata > Ceratodontiformes > Protopteridae > Protopterus > Protopterus annectens. The sequence continues at coordinate 555,110,656 of NC_056728.1, forward strand.
CCCTGTTGAAATACTGAAACATGACAGAAGTGAGACTGCTGGAAAGGATTGTAATAACTACAGGTAAAACATGTCAATAAAGCCTAGAAGTAAGTACCATCCTGAATAGTAAAATGAAAGCAAGTGAGAGAGTGTGAGAAAGTGTCATGAATCCAGCAATACAGTAGTAATAACCCCTGAATAAAGTATACTGCAGTCAAGACAGAATGAAATGCATGTGAGAATCAAAACCAAACAGCGACATCTGTTCAAAGTGTTGCTGCATCTGGAATGTGTATTCCAAAATCTGGATATGTTGCTCTCAGTCTGCAATATGCAGATAGGATGATTGTCTGATATACCAAACATCCACACTTGTCTACAGCTATATAAAGCAAATGTAGCAGGATGATGTAGCTGAACAAAGCTAGATATGAATGTGTATGAAGAACAATAAAATGTATATTGATGTTGCAGTAACAGTACTATCACCAAGTTGAAATAGTTATCATATAGGAAACTGTAGTTAGAACAGTAGTGTGTATATATCTGTAGCTATTAGAAATGTACAGCATATGCATTGGTATTTGAAGGTGTTAATATTATTTTCTTCACCCCACCCTATAACCACATATAACCCATTCCACGTGAAAATGGTATGTGCAATCACAATTAACACCCCTGGATGTTTGTCCTGTTGGGTCATATATATTTCCATGTCCGTTGATGCATCTGCCCTGTTCATACATCCAAACCTGATGGCCTGTTGCCATCAATTAACCCTGCATGTTGTTGGACTGTGTATTTCTGTTCAAATTATGCATGTGTTATGCACGCTGTTCAATAGTGTGAATATCTGGGTGTTTGGTTAATGGGAATACTAATGCATGCTGTTACAACTAATTGTGAATGGTATTATATGTCACTAACCCAAACTGTCATGACATAATGCAAAACATAGGACAACAGGGAAGGTGGGTTCCAGCAGACCCACCTCTCCCACCTCAGCTGGCGAGTGCACCTGGCACTAGTGCCGAGTCCGGACCCTCCTCCTCCGGTGGCCCTGTGCCACCTGCGGGTGGAAGTGCTGCAGGGGATGGGGCTTTCCCCCCCCTCTGCAAGTGTGGCCGGAGGAGAACCACCACTCACCCTCCGTAGCGTCCGGACTGTGGTGCGTAGGGAGATTTGGGACTCTGTTCTCAAGCCCCTACGCCAGCTTGAGGCACGGGTGATGCAATTAATGGGCATGCCTGTTGCCTGGCCTACACAGCCCCCAGCACAACCCCGTCCTGGGCAGTGAAGGAACAGTGGCAACTGCCTATGGGTGGGGATATCAGTTCCACTGTTGCCATCTGTGGGCTCATGGGCTCTGGATATCCAAACCTCCATCCCCGTCAATTGTGTAACCCCCCCACACGTGTCATACACCGCCCCTGTATGCGTCTTGTTTGTCTTGACTGTTTACCTACCCAACCTACCTCCCCAACTATACCGACTTCCTTCACCTGACATACCACTCTCACCTGAAAAAAAAAAAAAAAAAGGGCACTCTGTACCCACAAAAAAATTACGCCCCATACATAGCTGCCCATTCCGCACACATGTCTGCTGGACATGGAATCTATCAATTACAATTGGCTGTACAACAAGTATTATTGTTGTCCTGACACCTCTCTTAAGGGTGGAAGGTTTCAAATGTCACACCAAATTACATACATATGCACAGCTGTTGCTGATGAAGAAATGGGCAGCTATGGGCCTTACCTACATCCCTCCTGCAAATCCCAAGCTTGTTTCCCTACTGTCTTACCCTCTTTGTGACCCCTTTTTCACCACGTTCCTGTCTCCCCATTTTCATTTCTTTCAAAGAAAATAGCGCGGGTGTGCGCCAGAGTAAGCACTGTTAAGTGGTTGTAAGTGGGTGATGGTGCTAAACGCCAGTGCGCATGCGTGAGCACCATGCAAACCAGCGCTAACCTGGTTACAACTGCTTAAAAGTGCCTTAGTCACTTTGATTGACAGGTCTTGTACTCAGTTCAAAAGCAAAATAAAATCCCACTGTCAGTCACGAACCCAGGACCTTGGAAACACTAGTCTGTATGACCTACCACTAAGCCATGACTCTTATACAAGAGCATTGTGCTAAAATAAATATAACATGTAATAGTAGGGATGAATGTAAAGGGAATATAGGATGTGTAGTACCCAAAGCATGTCATGTAGAATTACTGTCAAAACTACTGGATTCCCACAATAGTACTGTGTGAACACAAACAGCCATGCTAGTTGGTAGCTTGTAGATAATAATGTCAGTTAAAGTACATATATAAATGTATGTATATGTACATATATATATATATATATATAGATATATATATATATATATATATATATATGTATATATAAATATATATATATAAATATATATATCTATATATAGTTGTAGGAGTCATTGTGCATACACACTTACTACAGGGAACATGAGAAAGGAATGGAGAAATGTGAATCTACAACACAGCCTGAATCATGAGAGAGATACTAACCTTTACACTCACAGAACACTATCCACAGTATACCAGCATGGTCCCCGCCCTTACAATCTGAAAGGGCAATGCCTATCCCACATACCCTTTTATAGCACTGACCTGAAATCACAGTAAGAACTGCAATCAGTACACAACTGGCTGTATGCAATTAGCAAATGCTGGCTTACAATTGGTGCAGGGGCCATCACATGGACATATGCAGATACCTACAAAAGCATCCAGTACTAACACTCCACACATGCAATACATTCACTGCACTGTCTGGAAGCAGACAGAGGGAGAGAGAAAAGTGAAAGAGAGAGAGAGAGAGAACAAAAAAAAAATTATACACTGTGACTCTGTCACCCGAAGCTGTCAGCAGTGACAGTAGCAGCAGCAAGCAGAAGCAGTGGTAATGCAACCAGCTGCGACAAACACAGGTAATGCAAAGTAGCAGGTTAATAGTGTGCATACTGTGAACCCTCCAAATGTGTCATAGGTCTGTATCTATAGGTATGTCCATGTGATATGTTGTGTGTACGTAGTTCCACCAAAAGGGGATGACCATACATTACATGTCAATCAGTCTTAGGCCATGATCCTGGCAGCAGTTGTCTGTGCGTTGCCCCAGCAATGGCTGTAGTGACTGCTTTGAAAGGTCAGCCAGGTTCAAAAGGCAGGATCAGCCCATCACAAAGGCACACTGGCTGGGAACAAGTGTCTGCAGGTACCCGATATCACTGCATATGCACCCCATACTGCATAATTCCATAGCTTAGGCAGACTAGGCCAGTTATGCATATGATGTGGTAGTTCCCAGGGTCAGTCGAGGTACCTCCTTAGTGGTGTGGGACCACTGTCGCTGTATGCCACTGTCCAGGTACATATCCTGTAGTACGGCCAAGATAAATTATCAGTGTTATATGCGGTTGTATGTCCTCTCGGAGTGCAGGTAGCACACATTCAGGGATACCATGAGGTCACAGGGATGCTGTGTGTTCTGCTCTGCTGAGGGCGGCCCTCACCTGGACATGTGAGATGATAGGGAGGTTACATACAGCTGTGATAAATATTTCAACTGGTGGGGGAGAAGGAGGGGGGATACGTGCATAGAACATGTCTGCAAGACTGTTGCCAATATCCGTGTGTTTGGTGAATGTTAAGTAGGTGTGTATTAACACAGAGCATATCTGAGGCATGTGGTCCATATGTGTAACATATCTGAAGAAGGCCTTGTGGTCATCCATAGTGTTTGTGGCCATTTCCCTCCCAGCGTAGGCCATGGTCGTTGTTATGATGGACTGTAGCGTAGTACCAGTGCTGACCACAGATGCCTTCCCTTAATGTGAATGCACTCTGTCCTGCAGTAGCCTCCTGCTATTGTTATACAATCTGCCTCTGTCTGGGGTCCACCGGACAGGATGCCTAACCTTTGTGCATAGGGTCTGGGTTAGAAATGTGTGTGCAAGTTCCATGCAATCTGTGGCATGTCCGTGGTAAGCATTTGCAAAGGGGTCAGCAGTGTGGCTTGTGGCTTCCACTGGCACAGTGTGCTGCATGGATACCATCTCAGTCCCAGCAAGTGAATAACTGTCTAATCACATACATATCAAAGTAGTCTACTGTGCTGGTGGTGGTGGTGGGATATGTATATCCAGGCCGAGTAACTTCTGTCCACATCATAGTAGTGGACGGCGTCCCACATACAGTACCTTGGGATGAACCCCCAGAGTGAGGTTGTGCATAGGACCTGTCAGTGTATGCTGACTGATGGGGCATGCTACTATGTTGTGTGGAATGTGGCAGGTATTGTTGCACAGGTGTTGGCTGAGCACTGATATCTGGCCATGTACCTGTGTATCCACCACGACACACACACATGCAACATATGGGAGTAGTAGTATATCATGACACATGAGTATCATGTATAGTATGTGTGCCATATATTGCTGATATAGTCTGCTGATATCCTGTTTGTGTTCTCTTCCAGGGAGATGGCGCATCAGCGTAATCTCGCCTACTCTGTAGCGGAAGACGAGGAGATCCACCAGAGCCTGGTGCGGGAGTATGACATCCTGTTTTCCCGCACCAGTCAGAATCAGCAGGAGAGGGCTGCATTGTGGCAAGATCTTGTCCGTAGGGTAAATGATATTGGCACGCATAACAGGACATATGAGCAGGTACGACATCACTGCAGTGATTTAATCCAAAGTGTCCATCAGCGTGCATCAGATATCCACAGGCAACAGGTTGTCACAGGAGGTGGGGTCGCAAAACATCCCCCCCTCACCAGACTGGAGGGGCTACTCCTAAGTGTTGTGCCTCCAGCCCCAGAACAGCAACAGCAGTACACCTGCATTATGATGAAGGCTGGTTCCACACAGCAGCACGACTTGAAGCGTGCAGGTAATATGCCATATGTACACTTGACTGTTCTGTACACTGTATCATATGCAATATCAATGGCACAGTTGTGCCCACTGACATTAATCTCATCATTTCTGCAGGTCCCTCTGGGGTTACAGCAAGGCAGGCCATCCATGCTGGTGAGTGTGTTTAACATAACCTATAATAGTCCTGATAATGCTAGTAACAGTAGTGTAACTCAGTAGTGCTCTGTGTGTATACTGCGGTGTGTGCATGTGTGCATGTGTGCAGGTGTGCCTGTGCCCGTGTGTGCATGTGTGCATGTGTGCATGCGTGCCTGTGTCCACGTGTGCATGTGTGCATGTGTGCCTGTGTCCACGTGTGCATGTGTGCATGTGTGCATGTGTCCATGTGTGCATGTGACCACATGTGCATGTGTGCATGTGTGCATGTGTGCATGTGTCCATGTGTGCATGTGTCCACGTGTGCATGTGTGCATGTGTGCATGTGTCCATGTGTGCATGTGTCCACGTGTGCATGTCTGCATGTGTGCATGTGTGCATGTGTGCCTGTGTGCATGTGTGCCTGTGTGCATGTGTCCACATGTGCATGTCTGCATGTGTGCCTGTGTCCATGTGTGCATGTGTGCCTGTGTCCATGTGTGCATGTGTGCATGTGTCCATGTGTGCATGTGTGCATGTGTGTAGAAGTGCATCACTGGTAACAATGTTTGGAGACTGTAAACTGTGTTTCCTGTCTTCCTTCCACGGGTTCTGGTGCTGCTCTGGTGACCTGCAGCAGGGAACCTGAATTTGTGCCACGGGTACTGGTAATGATGATATTTGTGTAATGGTACAGGAAGGTGTGTCAGGGTCCGCCATTGGTCAGCCAATTGACAGTACACAGCTGTCAACCCCATCATTGCACACAGTCATCCTGCCAGTATATCCTTTGTCACCATTGTCCATAGGTGATGGACAGGATACAGTGGGCATAGACCAGGGTAATGTGGTACCTGTGGCACATGCATCCCCACACAGCAGCCATGGGCAGGGTCCTCCGATGGTACCACACAGACAGTTGCCCATGGGTTCTCATGGGAGCATCTGTGGGCGTTCTGCCTCTGGCCGACGTGCCCAAAGAGGTCTGTCAACCTCAGCTATGTTTCGGACTGTCATGCAGGCACAGTTGCGTATGGAAAGGTACACCAGACAGGGTCTGTGGGAGCTGAGAGCATGTCGCACAGCCATGACAGACAGTATGCGTGACATTGCGGATGCTATGCGTAATTTCACCGATGTCATAGACAGACGTTGTGGGAACATATTACAGAAGTTCCACAACCAGATGTCCATGAGCCAGGGCAATGGTGGGCGTTTGCGGCATTGACATGGCTGTATGCCAGCAACAGCAGCAGCTGGCAGTTGGCATGGACGACAACAGGCTCGTGCACGTCCCCATAGTGCCAGCAGCAGCCCCAGCAATGCTGGGTCTGTGCTGTCATCGGAACGCCCCAGGAGGCCACGTGCACATGGCTCTGGACAGTCCCAACAGGGACCTGTGTCCAGTCAACACACTCCCGCTTCTGATGACAGTACCCAGTCTGGCTTAGTACTGGATACGGTCCGTAGCACCCCTGCCAGGCACAGGTACCATGTCCGTGCCCACAGACACTGATCTGTATGACCTGCCAGGTGCAGTCTGTGGCTCTCCACAAACCCCTGTACATGGCAGCCATGAGGTGGAACTGTGTGTGTGCATACACTCATGCGAAATGTTAACACCTAGGGCAACCACATACACGCACACACTGCACCAACACTGCCCCACCCTGTACTGCTGCCCCTCACCAACACACATACACACACATGTCAATTGGTGGTATCAGTGGCTGACTCAGGCATACCTAATCCACACCCTATGCATATGATGACACTGTGCCACCTCCTGCAATCTCCAACATCATTGCGGGAACAGGTAAAGACGTTGCTGATGCACAGGGTGACTACATAGAAGTGTATTAGTAGTATCATGTTGGTAACAGTACAGTGTGCTGCTATGACTGTGTGTTTATCCCAGCATGCCTGCTGCAGTAACTGTATGAATGTCCTGAATTGTTATCTGCACCCATAGTACATACCAAAGTATAACAGCTGCACATAATTGCATGCCGGTGGGAAGGTTGTCAACAGATAGCCGCATACATGGGTAGCACAGGGGGAAAGCTAACGCAAGTAGTGATATGCAATGGTGGACATGTACAGTAATGGTGTCAAGTTGCCCACAACGACTATGCAATGTGGATGTTCGCGCATGTAGATATGTGTGCAGTACCAATGTAATCCAAATCACAAATAACTATAACATAATATCAGTTCTACCATGGGCATCTGTGCTGTGTATTCCTGGGTACATGTTGATAGTGCCTACATATTTGCATTGTTACTTACTGTTATTGTTACCCCTTCTTTGTTGTACAATGCATTACTTCCAGCCCTGTTTACTGTAGCTTTGTTTGCATGCATGTTCGCTTGGGGTTCCCTGGAACACTGCTTACACCTGCAATGCAGAGTTACAGTGCTTCTGTAGACTCCTAGTGACATCTGCATAGCGTACGATACGTATGTCAACTTTACACATGACAGAACATCACTGTCTGTCCTGTACGCATGTACGTTTCCTGTGACACATTGCACATGTCTTACCTGGCATTTATCCACGTGTGCAGTCATATATGCCAGTGCTATGAAACAGTAGCGATACACCCACACATACACACCTTCAGTATGTTGTTCCCCATTGGCCCTATGTGTTGGTACTTATCATGGCAATCACACTACTAGGGTAGCATGTGCAAAGGTAACCTGTGAATCACCTCTATGGTCCAGTTTTGGCTTATGTGAGTCATGTGTCAATGTCACAGCTGCCACATGTATGCAGTCAGCCATCACCCTTGGCCAGGAACGTACAACACATGTGTGGGATGCCACCACACAGCCAATCTGGGGACTGGGCTCTCTGAACCCAGTAATGCCATACCCTGTCAGGTGGCATGTCATATATACTACATCCTGGACAAACTTCAACCCCAATCCCTGCTGCTACTATTGATAATACCCCTGAAGATGTTTCTGATAGTTTTGACCAATTCTTTACTGAGACATTTCAGGCCCTAGCTAGCCATCTACCTCCTAACTCCCCTGGTCCTGAAAGTAGCACCCCTAGAAACCTACTTGCATTCAGCTGCCAACCAGTCACCACTTCACTTCTCCATACCTTGATTGAAACAGTGAAACCCACTACACTTTCTGCTGATCAACTCCCTGCCGAGTTCCTATCAAAATCAGATGATGCTATTGCTTACCCCGTCTCAAAGGTAATCAAACGAACCATGGTAGAATCTAAATTTCCCACCATCTGGAAAATATCATATGTAATCCCACTTCACAAAGGAGGCAGCTCTACTGAATTCTCCAATTATAGGCCAATAGCTATACTCTCTCCACTTGCAAAGATTATGGAAACTTTAGTCATAGACAATTCATGCACCACCTAATCCAAAATCGCCTTATGGCAGACACTCAGCATGGCTTCCGTCCTCATCACAGCACTACTTCCGGCCTCCTAGCCTTTACTAACACCATAAACCATACTTGCAACACTAATTATATATCCTCAGCCATCTTTTTGGATCTTTCCAAGGCATATGATATGGTTGATCACCAACTTGTAATCCACACCCTGCAAACATTCTGTCTAGATACTGGAGCCTTCCAATGGTTTCAATCCTACCTGCATGGTCGACAGCAGGCTGGCCTCCGGCAGAACAAACTCTCTAACCTTCTACCTAACACCCTCAGAGTACCACAATGCTCTATACTAGGGCCCTTGCTGTTCTCCATCTTCATTAACGACCTTTATACTGTCATCCCAAAAGTCAGCTGTATCCAATATGCTGAAGACTCTACTCTGATCTGCTCAGCCACATCTCCAGTAGAGTTATGGTCAGCTACCCAGACCACCTTTAATACAATAGAAAACTGGCTTTCTGAACATCATCTGATCCTAAATCCCAAATAAACTAAACTGCTGTTATTTCACCAACACGTAGGTCTACCACTTTCACCTTTACCATAACTTCAACTGATGGCACAATAATCTCCCCTGACCCATCTACTAAAGTATTAGGTGTCATCACAGACAATAATCTCAAATGTGACCTACATGTTAACCAAATTATCAAAGCCATTAATAGAAAACTAGGGTCACTTTACAGAATAAAAGCCTTCCTAGCCCCTCCAGCTAAAGGTGCCATAGCTCGCTCACACCTTGTTTCAACCCTTCTGTATGCATCCCCTCTACTCTCGAATATGAACAAGACTGTCCTTAACAAACACTCAATTTGCTACAACCACATTGCCAGGTTTGCCACTGGGCTGCCTTTTAGGATACATCATTACATCAATCTAAATCAGCTTGGTTGGCTTGCAATACCCAGCCTAATACAGTATAACCAACTGATTATGGCCTATAAAATCCTCTATAATCCGGACAATACTCCTGCACTTCAAATATTATCACCACCTATAACAATCCTAGACCGCTTCAATCCTCTAACAAACTACTAATTCAGACTAGCAAATTTAATAACACAGCCGGTGATTCTCTCTTTGCAAACTCTGTAAGTAGATCCTGGAACTCACTTCCAGCTGATATTACCCTACTTTCCACCTTAGGTCAATTTAACACTAGACTCAAACAACATTTGTCACTTAACTGGCTATGTCAATGTATCAAGCCTGGCTAACTCGAATGTGTAAAATCTGTGAACCAGTTTACTGTGTAATTTAATTTAAGCCTGACTTGTGCTCAGGACTAACATTAACCTGTGGAACATGTTTAACTTGCTTACTTAAGTAATCTCTCTAAATAATCTGTTTGTAATATGTAATGCTGGTATTATGTAATGCTGTATCTGCTTACCCTTGTAGCTTTTCTCCCCGGGCCTCCCCTGGAAATGGACATGCATCCAGTCGGACTATCCCGGTCAACAAATGTAGGATAAATAAATAAATAAATAAAATATATTACGGTGACTACAATACAAGTCAGACATTGACACGCACTGACAGCATGCTGAACACACTGGGGCATACGTGGGGACTCAGAATAGCATCCTGCCTGAGCATTACACTCCTCCACAGCTGGCACACAGGCATATGTTCCGTCAGAACAGAGCACATGCCACACATGGCACACACATCCCCTGTGCCACACACTCACAGCCTGTAGAGCTACACAACACACCTGCTACAGACGTGTCAGGTACCTGTCTTGGGTGCTGCACTGGGGTCCCGCTCAACAGGCTGTATCTGGTGAAGGTCACAGTGATATGCCTCAGGGGCACTATGGTCCACCACAGAACACATGCATACAGGTCAGTCAGAGGCATGGACACATATGACTCACTCATTGACCATGCCAGTATGGCTGACCTGAGACATACCTCCCTGGACTACATGATAGGGAACATAGAATGGATCTCTCAGCATGTGGCACAGGCTAGTATGAGCCTGATCTTGGTTGCCAACATACCCTCACCAGGTATGCTACCACTATATGTGGGAAGGGTGTTGTATGTATGTCTACATTATGCTCAGTCTCCACAGTCATTCATCCGCTGGCTGTCAGCGTGTGCTTACATGCTAGGGAAGCCACAATGATGTGCAAGGGTCATCTTGCACGTGACACCCATGGCCCGATGTATAATGGCAAAGCTCCTTGGTACACACATACTGCCTTATGCTGCAGGACATGGTTTACATAGCCACCTCCATGGGTATCACACAGGTTAGGACACTAACAGTGCTGCTACACAACAACAGCAGTGTACACCGGAAGATGCATGCACCAGACACTGTCCTCAGCACGGTGAACTGCAATGTCTGTGCAGTACCAGATTCCTGATTCATGGCTCACAGGTGTTACCCATCACTGACAGGTTATGCCCCATACCATGCCTGTCATCTCCTACACATGTAACACACATGGACAGGGGGGTGGTATCCCAAGGCACCACAGATACACACACCTCCAGGTTGTTGGCACAGCACGAAGCATCAGGGCCTAATCATGTGCAGCTAACAGTGTGTCGGACTGCCATCTGGTTCATAGCCTGGCACACACAACCCTCCCATACACAGGAAGACCACCTATCCTCCATAACAACACTGGCAATATGACAGTCTCAAAAACTGTGTTTATATGGCTGGACTGCATCCAGACAAACATTGTGCGTGAGCATTACTGTAGCTACAACACACTAGTTGAAGGGTTCACAGCATGTGGTCACTGAATTGCAGTGGAATGACATGTTACCACTACCACAACAGGTGGGAACATGCAGCACCTGTACATCGACTACATGTACACTATATGGCCCAGACCAGATGTGTATCCCCTGCTGTAGGTATTTCACCATATACACCCACACTGTATAGAGACATACCATGTGCGGACCCTGCACAGTAAAACACAGTCATATTGGTATAGATTGCAAATACCATTTATCCAGTCGAGGCATGTGTCAGAAATGGTAACTACTGCAGGTCACAGGTATTTATGTGTATGTGTCAAACACATACATCATGTGTGCAATGCCATTACTGGTTTAGGCAATGGCATGCATTGTTATGTACAAAGACCCACACAAGGTCATATTGTGTGACACAACCACACGTGGCAGTTGTGGGTTACCAAAACATACCTATCTGTACTCTGACAATGGTAATAGACACAGTAGCAGAGCGCACTATTGGCATTACTAGCCAACTAGCCTTGTTTGGCTGTGCTGATAGTGTGGTGACATCCCCTGTGTTTACTGGGGGAATATGCAGCATCTGGTGTATTGTAGTATTCGCCAAAAGGATCTGTTCTCTCACACTTGCATTTACACACACCCTACTACCCCCACACACACTTGCCATTTGCAGGATTCATTCCCCTACCTAACTAAGTCATGACACGTGAGAAAGACGCATTAGCAAAGTGCACTATTTGGATTACTAGATAGTTCCTCTTCTCTGGCTTTACTTATAGGGTGCTGACAACATCAGTATTTTGAAAGGGTAATGTGCATCAGGTAGTATGATCTCCTGATTGCCAAAACTAACATGTTTTTCATACGGAAATGCACACACACAAACTCCCCACATCCAAACACACACACATGCCATTTACAGGTTTTAAACTCCTACCTAACTACATTACGACACTCGGGAGAGACGCATTAGCAGAGTGTACTATTCGCATTACTGGGAGGCTTCCCTTCTCCTGCTGTACTTATAGGGTGCTGACATCATCGGTGTTTAAAAAGGGGAGTGTGCATCCTGTAGTGTGTTCTCCCAGTTGCCAAAAGGGACATTTCCCTCACACAAAATTGCACACACACTAACCCCACTCATCCAAACACACACACTTGCCATTTGCAGGACTCAAACCACTACCTAACTATGTTATGACACTCGAGACGGATGCTTTAGCAGAGCATGTTATTCGCATTACTGGGAAGTTTCCCTTCTCCTGCTGTACTTATAGGGTGCTGACATCATCTGTGTTTAGAAATGGGAGTGTGCATCCTGTAGTGTGTTCTCCCAGTTACCAAAAGGGACATTTCCCTCACACAAAATTGCACGCACACTAACCCCCCTCATACAAACACACACACTTGCAGGATTCAAACCACTACCGAACTATGTTATGACACTTGAGACGGGCGCATTAGCAGAGCGTGCTATTCACATTAGTGGAAGGTTTCTCTTCTCCTGCTGTACTTATAGGGTGCTGACATCATCTGTGTTTAGAAAGGGGAATGTGCATCCTGTAGTGTATTCTCCTAGTTGGCAAAAAGGATACTTCTTTCAAACAGTCATGAACACACAATAACCCCCTCCACACACACTGAGCACGTACAGGATTCAAACCCCTACTTAACTATGTTATGACACTCAAGACGGACGCATTAGCGGAGCGCGCTATTCGCATTACTGGGTGGTTTTCCTTCTCCTGCTATACTTATAGGGTGCTGACATCATCAGTGTTTAGAAAGGGGAATGTGCATCCTGTAGTGTGTTTTCCCAGTTGCCAAAAGGGACATTTCCCTCTCATAGCCTTTCACACACACAAACCCCACTCACCTGGAGCACTTGCAGGATTCAAACCCCTATCTAACTATGTTATGACACTTGAGGGAGACGCATTAGCAGAGTGTACTATCTGAATTACTGGACATCTGTTCTGCACCTGTAGTATTTATAGGGTGCTGACATCTTTATTTCTACAGAGGTATGTAGATGTAGTACTACCTGTCAGGTGGGGGATAGCATATATATGCATTTGCAGCCACCTACATCAGGGTCAGATATGCACATCGCATTGGCAGGTTATGTTCTATACCATGCTTTGGGACCACAGGACCTGTAACACACAACACAACCAGTCCAGAACACCACACCCACATCCAGGACACACACTTAGCTTCCCTGGAAACAGTGCCAGGATATGCAGGTGTTCACATACACCATTCCAGTTGTTAAAATCAGGTACAGGCATATTGTGTGTGAGAACTACTCAGGCCTCTACCACTTTACCCTACAGCCACTACAATTTGTGGGTCCATGTGCTATGGTAGAACCATACACCACAGCCACATGGGGGGGAATACATATTGCACCTGTCCATCTGCAACGTGGGTACTCACTGTTCCACACCAGAGGTAGACCACCATTGTTGATATCTGACCATACCCACCTTTCCCTGGACATCCATATCCCATCTCCACCCCTAGGCAAGGTTGTCACTGCACACAAACTGTATTTAGCACAAGCAGACTCTACACTTGTGTAGACTGGGGTGGATGACTTCAGAGGACCCATGCTGGAGGACTGTACTGGCCACTCAGCATAATCCTTGACAATTGCATTCTATGAACATGTGTACGGTTTGCATTGGTCATGCTATCCCACATATACCCATGACTGCTCCACAACAAGACACCTGTCAGCTGTGCACCAGCCATATATGCGCCGTACAACAGACAGAGTGACCTAATACATTGCAGAGCTGTAGCCCACAGAGGGAGGACATCTGTGAACAGTTCCGGCATGGCACTTCATTCACACATACTTATTACAACACAGTGTTGACAGTGGAATCATCCAGAGAATGCAGATAGGGCTCCCCTCAGTCTGTTATTGACAGACACCTACTGTCAGAGATCCTCAGCAACCCTCTCACAGCATACACCGACAACATGGCTGTGGCTTAGCACATTCAATCCCTGGGACCTCCACGGTGCCCCTGCTTGACAGAGGCACAGCTCACTAGCCTCACATGTTGCCTTCTGTGACCTACTTTACAGTGGCACAGTAGCCTACTATCCTGGGGATGCAGATGCCAAGCACACTCTGGCTGAGCTGTCATTCCCTAGGGCAACAAGCCTAGTATTGACCTCTACACCCATATGTTCAATTGTCAGATGCACAATATTTGTTGTGCTGTTCTACTGTTTGCAGGTCTTTATTGCCATAGCATTCCCTGTTCCTATGACCAACTTGTGTATCTGTGGAAGATGTTTGCATATGATGGCCATTCACTAATATCACTTATGTCTCTGTGGTCATTTACTGTGGGCACTGGGCTGATTGCTGTGTTGTGGTTGGTTCCTGGACTGACACGTACAAATACCAGATATGTGTGGCCAACTGCTAAATGGAGATATGGCCTAAGTGTGTGAGCATGCCCAGTTCAGCCTTTCCATGGCATGTTGTTTGACATATGCCTCATTTATCAAAGTGTGCAAGCATGCCCAGTGTGAGCTTTCCATATGTTGCACTCTGAAGTCCACCACATCTTTGGGTGTGTGTGAACTTCAACAATATCTCACGTTTATGGTTGGGTGTTGGGTGTCATGTTGTGTACTAACTGGCCAACTGCTTCATGTCTGCCACAACAGGGATTATACTGTGCCTGCAGGGATTGCATAGGATACTTTGCAGACAGTTCTCAACATACTTTCATAATGACCTAACACTGTAGTACCGTATAGTGTACTGGTTCGGTTCTTTCACTGTGGTGGACAGTATCCTGGGCTTTAGTCCTATGACTGCTTGACATCTTCATAGTGAGCACAACAGACTGTGTAGGGGCCAGTTGTGCACATATGACCATGTTGCAATATGTTCAGATATGGACTACCTACACCAGGCTCGTCCAACATTGCTAGTGTATTCCACAACATGGGTGGACATTGGCAAACACTAGCGATGTTCCCTAGGCCATTTCTGATGCTAGTCACAGGGTGTGTTTGTCCTTCGACACACATTGTAACTGGAGTTTACCATGACATATGTCATGGTTAGTATACTGTGCCTCCGTCTACCTCTGACATAACAGTGATACCCAGGGTTAGCCTACCATCTCCCATACACTCATCAGGATTCCTCTTGAGGGGTGTCGATATGTGGCTCTCTGGCTGACCTGTACCAGGAGTTTACTGAAGAGTGGGGGTGCCTTCTGTGTTATGGATCATTCTGTACAGCTTGTCCTATGTATGTCAGTGCTGGGGTTCAGGTCTCTCATGTGCATAGCTCACTGCCATTCATATTGTACAAGGTGCAACATGTTCATTCATTCCAGGTTGGACATGGCTTCATACATCAGGCACAGCTTTCCTGTAGCTGGGAAGGATGGCGGTGTGTGGCTGCAGTTTGTTTACTCAGGCAACACATGGCATCTGTTCATGCTCTTTGCTACCCCTGGTGGGGTACTGTTGTGGACTTTACAGTTGATGGAGGTGTCTGCTGCAGTATATCCCACAGGGGCTATTGTAGTCAGTTGTGACGCTGATGGAGGATGGCTGCAGAGCCACAGTGAGTTCCCCTTATCTACATCTGCCAACCTTCGTGTTTGGGTGGGTATATGGTACATGTTTCTGCGAACACTACAGCCACATGTTTGTCCAGTGCAGGATATTTATCCCCTTTTGTACCCAGGTCTCACATTACATGTTAGGTACCTCATGGGTTAACACCTGTGTAGTAATGTGTGGGCACTTACTGTATATCCACGGTGGTTGTCTATACACAGTTCTGCAATTAGCTTGCTGACATGGCTATGGCTACAGTTGTCTGTTTGTAGGTGGCCCTTTTGTGGGTTGCTTGTGTCAGCTGGGGGTTGGATATGGTGGGCTGTTTGTACTCCTCTGCATACATGTTCAGTCACAGTCCTTCCATGTTGGCCTATACCTATGGGACATATATACAGAATGGGGGTGGGGGGACCAAGACTAGGCCTTGTGGGATGCCACTCATATCCGCTTTGTAGTCTGACATGGATGCGGCATGTCTGACCATGTCAGTTCTGTCCTTGGTCTGGTTTGCAACCCCTCTACTGACATAGGGGTATATATTTAAGCTGCTGAACATATCCATACTGAACTCGTACGGTATCGTCTAGAAGCATGTGCACGGTCCAGCTACGCTGTGTGGACCACATTGCCCTCATCAATGACCTTAATGACTGCTTCAAATGGGTCAGACATGTTTAGGGGCAGGTTCTGCAGTTACAACAGCCACACTGTGTAGGGTCCAGTATCAGTAGGTCCACAATAGCCTTCTGTCTGCGGTACATACTGATCCTTTCCATAGCTGTGCAGAACAAGCTTGTCAGGATACTGGGGTGGTAGTTTGGAGTATCCATTCAGGCAACACTTTTGTTGTGATGGACCACTGTTGTTGTACACTGCTCTTTGGGTACATATCCTGTGGTAAGGCTGACATTGGGCAGTAGTGTGATTTGGCATTCCATTATTCTTGGAGTCCATGTTGGCCTCAGCACAGGACACCATCACATACCTTTGCTGCTGTGTGTTCTGCTTTGCAGATGATGGCTGTTACCTCAGCATCTGCAATGTCAGGGGACCATCAGTTTGCTGGGATGGGTATTTTGCACTCGCGGGGGGGTGTTTGCACTACACCTGACAGGTTGTATGTTAGCAATATGTGTGTGTGTTTGGTATGTTGTTTGTAATATCTGTGTGATTCGGACCATATCTGTGGATGCCCAACATGGTTCCTACCATCAGTTGGGTAAGCCTTGTGATTATCCTAAGTGTCCTGTACGTTTTGTATCTTCATAGGTTCATGGGTTCATACTAGGCTATACACCTTAGGCCATTAGTAAGCCTAGCCAGAGTGTGTGTGTCTTTTGCCACCCCTTGCTATGTTCAATTATGTCCATTTATGAAGTTCTTCACTGTGCCTCTGTCTGGTCGTGACACAGAGAGGACCCCCAGTATACATGTAAGGTCATCCATCCACTTGGCAATATTCCTGTTGAGGGGTGTCAGTGAGCGGCTCTGCCTACCATGGATTGGGATCCTGTTTCTGGGTGTGGGGAGCCTCTGGGTTATGTATCTGTCCCTCCAGCACATCTTATTTCATTATGTGTTGAGGCTGACTTCTGTGACTCTCACAGCTCCAATGGCTTTGATTTCCTGTGGTGTAGCATGTCCATTACTCCTGTGTTGGACATGGCCTTGTACAACAGACATACAATGCCTCTGTGTAGGGAGTGTGTGACTGCAGTCAGCTGGGGTGTCTACAGCCAGGCAGCATATGACATATTTCACACCCTTTATCCTGTTGGTGGGGTAACTATGAGGCCTTCCGAACCGCTGCAGGTGTCACGTACGGTACATCCCATATGAGTCATTGTACTAGATTATGGGTCTGATAGGGGAACAGTACAGCGGCACAGTGACCTCTGTTGAAGTTGATGTGAATCCTTTCATGATACGGTGTCCAGTATCGACAATCTTCATAGCCACATTGGCATTGTGGGTGTCACATGACAGATTAATGTTGACCTGTGTCCCTAGGTTCCTGATTACTCCTTTCATATATAATGATTTGACACCTATGTGGTAATTTGTGTGTACCTTGTCTGGTATTTGGTGGGACATTCATACTGTCCAGTGTCTTCGGATGTCTGGGTGGAGTTCTTGTGTCTGAGAGTGTGGTCTGTCGCATGCTACAGACTGTACAGCAGTTTTGACTACAGTTATGTGCACATGGGTGGTCTCCACTGCTTTGTGCATTGTCAGTTACCTGGCAATATGGGTGTCTGTGCTGCATATGGATACTCCCCCTCCTTTGATGTTTTGGTGCAGGTGTTGGGGCCATAACACATGATATGTGGTATAACCTAGTAGTGCTGGTGTGCTATCACTAGGCTTGCAGCAGGCTTCTGTCACTGCACAGACATCAATGTTCTCCATAATGGGAAGTGCCTCAGGGGCATGCATATTGCAGTTTACACATCTGGCATTGGTCAGCATTACCCTTATGTTTCCTACCACTTATGTTTTCTAGGGTGGTGGGTAGTCTTTTTGGCCTTGCCTACATACGGCTCTATGGAGGCAGCAAAGGCCTTATCCAGTATCCAGATGCACACGTGTAACAGCTGCAAGCCATCGCTGGAACAGCAGCATGGCTTGTCGTGCTTGACATCTCAAGCAGACACACATTAGACCCTCCTGGACTGACAGCTGTAACTGTGCCAGCTGTTAAACATGAGCATTCTGTGTTTGTACTGTGGCATCATTCTTGGTGAGGGTTGGATGCTGCACACAGCCAGTGTCATCCCACCCTGGGGTACATACTCAGAGGGACCATCCATGTCTCTTTTGATGTTGACCAGGGAGGTACATCTCAGGTAATTCACACCAGCATGGACATTGAGTGCATCATATTTCTGCTTGCTTTGGGGTGACCTGCGTACTTGTGTTATGTGGCATTTTGTGGCAGCCTACAGGCAGCTTACTCTACCCTTTCCCTTGTTCAGTCTGGTGAGTGGGACAGCAGTGTGTCTGCCTATACAGACACCTATTATGACTGTATCAGGCATGTTGTTTCTCCTTCTGGCCTGTGACTGTTTGGCACACCAGCTTTGCGTACTATTCGTTGCATGTGCTATGTTTGAAGGTTGTGGTTGCTTGTGATCTGCTTTGGAGGCTTCTGTTGGTGTGGTGTGTTTGTAATTAAGGCCTCCGGTAATACTTGTCTGTGTTTATGTGCTCGGTTTACAGTTGTGGTAGGTCTATGTGGGACTGGGTTTGTGGTGTATGTGGTTACCTTCTCCTCCTGACTAGTTTTGACAGTACTGAGTTGGTGGAGCTCAACCTCTGGTTTGGATACATGGATGTATCTATCACATATATTTGTATTTATTGGGGGGTGTTGTGGTTGTCTGTGTACTTGGGACTGGTGTCACATTGCCTCTGGATTCACAGATTCTACTTGTTGTGGCTGGACTTAGTGGATTGTATGTGTGGACATATGTTATTGCCATACTACTGGTCAGTGATTACTTCCCTTTTTATGTTTGCTCTATCATGTGGTAGCTTCCTCATTCTCTTGCATGGTTTGGTAATGGCTGGAGGCCAGCATGCCAGATGCCTGCATGTATGGCATTGTGTGTTGTTGTTATTTGTGATTGCATACTCCAAGCATTCCTGGCTGTGTTCATGGAATGCCTGTATATCATGTTCTGTGGTGTGTCCCATATTCTGCACTTGCACAGGGACTTTTGTGGATTCAACATTGGTTTTGAGGGCTGCAACCTATGCTTTACACATGTTTTTCACTGTGGTATTCTGGCCAGGGACTGGGGTCAGGATGTGTATATCCAGTGTGATTACTCTATGGTCTGGTCTTACCAGTGAGGGGTACGCTTCTCATCTTGCCATCCAGTACACATGTTGCTGATTATCACATCCAGTATGCTTACCCCTCTTGTGGGAGTGGTACATTGTTCCTGGGCATTTTGGTTTATGGAATCTGGGTAATTTTCTCCTACTGTGTTAGTGCTAGTATAATGCTCCTGGTGTATGTCTGGGTATTTTCAGTCAAGCAATATAATGTGGTTTGGGGGGCTTGATATATTCATGTATTCCGACATAGGCCAGGTGCAGTTCCTGGTATTAGGACAGTAGTCTGCAGCAGGCTATATACTGGGAGGCGGTTTTAGCCATTGGTATTTGACCATGGCTAATCCATGCTGCTTCTTGTTGTGGTACCAACATGGGGGTGTGGTTATCCTTGCCATTTCTTGCTAGTCACCCTCATTTGTAGCTTGTTCCATGTTTTGTGGCTGTACAGCACAGTATGAGGTGTGACCTGGTAGTGTTAGGGTGCTGATGTGAGCCTTGATCCAGTTCTCTATTACAGGACTGGTATCTACATTATCCATACTGTGTGCGTTTACACTGCACACATCTTGCTGTTTATACATCTGTCATTGGGTAGCATTACATCTAGGTTCCTATCCCTTGTAGAACCTATGAAGGTGGGTTTGTGTTTTGAGACTTACCTATTCAGGGCATGCTGTGGGTACTGACAGCCTTTGCCAGTATCCATGGGGCATGGCATGATAGGTGCATGTCACCCCTAGCAGGTGGTGCATCATGTTAAGCTCTGCATGTCTTCCCAGCCTGAAACACATTGGCTCCCCTTTGACTAACTGCATTACTTCAACCAGTTATTGCACTTGATCATCCCATCATCATTTTGTGGCTTCATGCTTGGTGAGGGTGGATGTTAGTCAGGGTGCTCAGTTGTGCATATAGTACATGGTGTTACATTACTTAACACATAGCATTCATGCCTCAGGTGGTGCTGCAGGACTGCCTCTGTCGGATGCGCATATTACACTTCCCTGTACATGTTTGTGAGCAGGTCATGTCATTTTAGGCATCCATGTTATTATTTGAGTGAGTCAGAGGGGGTGTCATTCCCAGGGTTCCTACTGAGCCAATGTATGTTCTATGCGTTGCCTCTTTGCCAAGGCCAGGGCATACTGGGCACGCCTCCTTCTGCCTACTGGGGCAGGCTCAGGTTGTTCCTCCTCCGAGTCACGCTCTGCCTGTGATGGCCTTGGCAATGGTGGGGGGCTGTTTGGCCCGGCCCTATGATGGTCCTGCTGCAGCTGTTGTCGCAAGATCATATTATGTAGCATAGCACATACCATGACAATTTGGGTACATGTAGTTGGTGTGTACTGCAAGGCTCCACCAGATGTGTCCAGACACTGGAACCGTGACTTGAGCAGCCCAAACACACGCTCTATTACATTACGTGTTTGTGCGTGTGCCTCATTATGGCGTTCCTGTTCAGGTGTGTGTGCTTTTCTGATGGGTGTCATCAGCCACGGCTCCAGTGCATAACCTGCATCCCCCACTAGGTGTCCGTGTGGGATGTCCCCATTGGCAAATGTCTGGTACAGCTGCGTCAAATGCCAGATGTGGGAATCATGGTAACTCCCAGGGCAGCCGGCACACACATTCATTATTATGCCCTGGGCATCACACACGACCTGGCAGTTGATGGAGGGGAAGCCCTTGCGGTTAATGTAGGCCCTACCCCACTCACCGGCTGGTGCTTTGATGCGTATGTGAGTGCAGTCTATTGCACCAAGTACCTCAGGGTATTCCGCTATTTGCTGAAAGAGACACATATTGCTGGCCAATACCTCATGGGCATTGGGTAAATATACATGATCACTGACATGTGCTGACATGGCATCCAGGAACTGGTGCAGTACCCTGGAGGCTGATGCCTGTGATATCCCCATCATATCACCCGTTGGTCTCTGGAAGGTACCTGTTGCTTGTATTCTTAGGCCAACACATACCTTTGTTTCCACTGGGATGGGTTCCCCTCTGTTGGTTCTGTGTGTGAGACGTGGCCTGCACAGCTCAACAATTTGCTGCAGGAGCTCTCTGTCCACTGTATAGTGCTCTACTATCTCCAGCTCATGTAACCCATGGTAGGTGACCCTGGGCCTGTACACTCTTCTCCGTCTCCTCACTGTGGGTTGTCTGGCACCATCTGCATTGTCACCACCCTCAGCAAGTCGCCTATGTCTCATTATGACAGCTATGGCAGCCCCTAACATTTCTGCTCTGAGTTCAGCTTTTTCAGTTTTCACTTCTATTAGCTTACTCCTGTCTTGCAGTGTCTCTTAAGGGAAACATCCTGCACTACTGTTTGCAGAGTTTTAAGTGCTGGGCTAGGCTACTATTCTGCCTGTGTAATTGCCTGCTTCTAATTGTTTTCACCTGCTAGCTTCAGCAGTTATCCCTGCTAGCTTCCTATTAATTCTGTTGCTTCATTTTTCCTCTCTGTTTCCTCAGGGGAGAGCAACGTGCATACTATCAGAAACACGCTCACAGTGGCTTACACACACGCACATGTGCTTACACAGTTCAGAATCTACTTATTCTGGTTAAAACGCGCATACACCCGCGCAAACAGTTACATGTCTGCCAACAGCCTGCAACATACTCAGCCTGCCCTACACGTGCGCACACCTGCACAAACAGTGTTAAACATCTCCCAACACGCTCCCACATGCTCAGTCTGCCTTACACACGCGCACACTGCCCTACTCGTGCTTCATGGCGTGCACACGTGCGCATGCACGCCCAGCAAGAAACATTGGTGTAAGTAACAGTGTACACCTTCCATTTCTTGACTTTCCATGACTTATCTAGTGGCCACCTCTTTCCATGATCTGTGCCTGTCATCTGTCATGTTACACTGGCCTCCAATGAACTGCATTTCTTTCTACCATTCCCCCCTGTGATGTCACCTATCTCCTACTCTATTCCTCCCCCTTATGTATCTCTTACACTACTCAGACTGTGCTCATTTGCTATGTGACTGTGAGATTCAGTATCCGAACCCTCATTTACATGAGATTGCCTACTAATGTTTAGTTACATGTCTTAGACTCAGCTTCCCCCCTTAGCAACCACTACACGGTGGCAATGTTGTTTTTGGTCTGTTGGTCCCTGCATTGTCATTCCATGTATTGCATGAAACCCACATTTGTGGGTTTATAACCTTCATTTTCATGTTTTATACAGCACAGCCCATTTGCACGGGGCTGCACTGGGTTTAAACATCGCCGAAAAAAAATTATATTTTTATTATTTTGGCATCGGGTTATATTGCCAATGGCCACATATTTGGCCATTGGCATGCTGCCTGAGTCATATGCACCCTTTTTTTGGAGCTGACATGGCTCCATTGTGGAATTTGCAGAAACGTACTCAGTTATCAACTGAGTACATTTCTGCAGCTAAAACGTCTCTTACATGGACTGGTTTCTGCTTCGTGGATCACTAATATACCTCATTTGCATACCTTTCGGATGCAAGTGAGGTATTTAGCATGTCCACGCCCAGTCCGTGTAAGAGACATTTTAGCTGGTCTCTTACATGGAGTTTAGGGCTGTTCCTGGATCGCGAGGCTTGCATGGAGTGTTGCACGTCTCTTACACTCCATGCAAGCCTTCGTGAATCCTGCCCAGTGTTTTCTGTTCTTGTTATTATTACCTAAAGAACCCAAGAATGTGCCATTCTACTATTGGCTAGAGAGCTGCTTGTGTTGTTTTTAAATTTCCCTGCCTGTATTTGGTTATTACATTTGTGCAATGCTTATCAATATGCAACAACATTTGGCAGTGCCCTGTATGGATGTAGGCACTTAGAAGTGAAATTATCCCTTAAATATTGCACCTGAAATTGCCTCAGTACTTAGTTGTGCAATTGAGGAGCACTGCCCCACAAGTTTAGTCTTAGATAGATTTGATTTTAGTCTATACTCTCACAACACACAAGCTAGCCAGCTCAATATACCCTGTTTAGAACACCCCCTTGTAGACCACACAATAAGGACCTAGAACCATGGATATGCTCTTTCCTATTATCTCTATAGCCAGCTTGGTGGATATGGGCATTCTGAGACAATGTAGTAATTGTCTCATATTTACTGACAATCACCTAATTCTTAAACAAAGTGATACAGTGTGTGAGAGATGTAATTACACAATGACACAATGACACTGGAAGCAAGGCTGTAACATATAAGCACTTATAATATAAAATAGGTTGTTAGAAACGCATACACAACACCCACCACACATAGTATGGACCACACACATAGGCCGACATATGCTGAGGCTCTTAAAAGTAACCTTCCTAAACCAAAAAGGCCTCCCAGACATTGCACTCAAAAAAGTATCCTCAGCAGAGAGCAACCTCAACTGCACTCTACCAAAACAACACCCACCACGACACATACAACCATGTCTCACAATATCTCAACTTGTAAGCCCTTAGGGCATACCACCACACAACCAAATATCTTGATCATAGGAGAGTCAGTTTTGAGATTCATGGATATCTCACTCACCAGGCTGTGTAAAAAGAGAGTAGCAGTCAGTTACTTATTAGATGCCAGGATACGGCCAATCATCCATGCACTCAGATTATTGATCACAAGTGCCGATATGACTCAGTCATTGTCTATGTGGGGGAAAATAACCTGAGACATACTCCCTGAATTATATGAAGAGAGGCATGATGGTCTTAGACTATGTGTCACATGTGGTGTGAACTTAGCATGGAGCAGTATTCTAGTTTCTCCAAGGATGATGCCACAATATGAATAGAGAATTATTGGCTTTAACAGTTACCTTAGATTTTGGTATCACTCAAAGGGGGGGTACAATATCTGTCAGCCTGGAATGATATGGTAAACAGATCACAGTGATTTGTCAGGTATAGTCTGCACCTGTTCCTCTAGGTTTTTAAACACTGGCTAAAACACTGTCCATCACCACAGTGCTTTTTTAGGCATTGCAGCCTGATAAACCTTCTGACACAGCAAAACCAAGACAAGAAAATATGAAGCTTTTACTGCTCAGTGTCAAGAGCCTAAACAAGGAACTCTGCTCCCTGCAGGCTCTCCTTATCCTGGAGAATGTAGATTTCTGTACAGTTGCAGAGGCATTGTTTAAAGTTGTGGAAAGTACCTCAGCTGTACAGGACTATAATGCTTTCCACACATTTAGACCAGCTATTGCACAGGAAGGAACAAAAGGTGGATGTGTATAAATTTATATTAAAAATAATCTCACCTCAAGACTGATCAAACCATACGATGCACTTGAGCTTTTCCACATCCAACTTACCATAGTTAAAGTCCCATATCATATCCTTGCAAGCTATAGATCCCCGTCTATAATCCAGGAAATGCATAGCTTTTACTTAAATATACTGGAAACATTCCCCATTACACCCAACACCATATTCATGGGTGACTTTAACTACTCCACTATAAAATGGGAATGATACATGACCTCGAATATGCAGGCCAGAGATTCCTAGACTTTGAAACACAAGCACCCTAGCCCACATAGTCTGCATGATCACTAAAGGCACTAATATCCTTGACTTGGTCCTGACATATATGAGAGAATTTTGAACCCCCCTACACCCCAGGTAGTGTCCTCATTGTTCAGGTCAGACCATAAAACTATCTCCTTTGAAATAAAAATAAAATCTGGGACCACAACAAATGCTGGTACATTTAAAGAATTATACTAAGGCAAAATTCTTGCTATCAAATAACACCATCAAAATTTTAAGCCCCCCAAACTCGGAGAACACTGCTGACTACACAGACTTTTTTGCAAAAACCCAGTACAATGATGTTAATCATGACATAGAGGTAGCTATACCTACCCTGAAAAAACTTACCAAAAAAAAAAAAAAAAAAAAACAAGCAACCCTGAAGGAATCCCACCATCATTAGGCTGTATGTCAAAAGGAATTAAATCATGGCAAAAAATAAGGAAGTGCTATGTACAGTAATGTAAAATTTTATTTATTTATTTTTATTTTACAGTTGTTGACCGGGCTAGTCTGGCTGGATACATGTCCATTTTCAGCAGAGGCCCGAGGAGAAAAGCTCCACTATATACTAGTAAATCATAAAAGAACATGAAAACAGCACAGTAAGATAACAAATTATAGGCATGTAAAGAACTATTAACATAGTAACAGAACAGAAGCAAATTCAACAAAATCTAAAATACAGTAAAATACAGTAAAAACTCCCTCATAAACCTAAACAAGCTTTTCAGGGGACTAATCAAGTCTACCAAAGCCAAGTTTAATTAAAAATAGGCTCCGCGACCAAGGACAATCACAAGGCTTTCTTCAGCAATGTCCATAACATCAAAGACAATACACAGCAATGTGCTACACTAATTGCAAATGGAGTCACATACACTGAGTCAGAAGATATAGCAAATCTATTAGCCAACAATACACACTCCAAGGCCAAGAATATTGCATCGATGGGCCCCAATAATATCCCAGGATGCCTTCTTAATAACATGGACTGTGACATATCAGGACCACTAAAATCATTATTAAAACATAGCCTCCAGGCAGGCTTCATGCTAAGTGAATGGAGGACTGCAACTAACATCTGTCTGCACAAGGGTTGGACATCTATAGATACAGACAGCTATAGACCCATAAGTCTGACTAGTCTCATATGCAAAGCCATAGACAAAACTTGTCCTAGAAATAGTAAACATGACATAGGAAATTTTCAGACAGTGGATCTGGTTTCTTCAAGGGTAGTTCATGCCTACTCAACCCGATGGATTTTCAAAAGGGTAACTAAAGTAGTGGATGAGGGGGAAAATGGTGCATACTGCCTACCTAGACCTGGCCAAAGCATTCCATACAATGCTCTTAGATAGGATTCAGAAAGTTATGGTTGGGGAGTTTACATCTACAAAGAGGTCAGTGACTAGCAGAGTCTCTCAGATCTCAGTGCTGAGGCCATTCCTTTAGGAATATACTTCTCTAATGTCAAGGCCAATGTCAATGGTCTTTGGTTGACCAAGTTTGTAGATGACTGAAACTGGATGCTGTCATAGTATATGATATCCCAACGGCACAACACCTTCCAAGAAGACTTGACACAGACTAATAACTGGTGCCAGATCCACAGTCTAAAACCCCATGCTAGAAAATGCATAATAGTATCCTTTGTGAAGATGGTTACTCCTAGAAACTACCAAATTAATAATATACCACTAAGAGCAGACCCAGTGGTCAAGGACTTAGGAACACATGTAGACAGTAATCTAGCCTTTGATCACCATGTGTTTGTGGTGGTAATGAACTAATTATATGCTATACAATTTATAAGCAAGGGCATGGCATTTAGGTTCAAGAATGTCATTGTTCTGCTGAACTTGGCCTTCAGCAGACCAGTCACTGAGTCCAATGCCCCCTTTGTTTTCTACCTGAAAAGGCATATGCAATAACTAAAGTATCCACAAAGGTTCCTCAAAAAATTAATACAGGGTATAAACAAAATGCACTACGTGGGCTATCATAAAGCCCAGTCCCTGTACTTGGTACCCTAAATACTGCTGAGAGGCAACCTTTTTCTGGCCCATATAATATCTTTTTATACCATTTTGATGGACCTGTTGCAGATTTTAAAGCAAACAGCATCAGAGTTACCTGATCTAAGGATCTAAGCCTCACCTGCAACTTAAATTCAAGAACAGGTATGCATCTTAGAGACTACCCCTTGTCTGGAGCAGGCTTAATTTCCATGTCAAGCAGAGTTCCTTCCTAACCATATTCAAGCTTAACATGGACCACTGGATGAGGAACTGGAAATGTATCTCTGGTCTAGCACCTGTGTGTTTAACAGATACAGGTATTCTATAAATGCTTGACCACTCATGCCCAAGCCTACATCGGTTCCATAAAACAACCAAAAGATATCAAAACCTGCCAGATACATTTGAAAAGTCTGGATAGGCTTAAAAAGCCCCCCCTCCCCCCACCGGCATTAGCCTTGTAATCAGCTATGAACCTATGAACGTAAGTGTAGTGGACCACATTTGCTTGTAACTGCAAGCTGGATAATCTTATCTGTTCATCCACTGATACTGAAAAGCTGTAGCTAAGGCTAAATGTGTACATACTGTACCTGGTGTACCAAACATAGTCTTAAAGTAAATGCAGCTAAAAGGTCTTAAACTAAATGTAGAACAGTGCAGACTAGTTGCAATTAACAAAAAAGATACTCTTTCCTCAAATTGTATAAATGGTGCCCATCTTCAGACAAATGCAGTCATATGATACCTCATATCTATTACATTCCTTTTCAGGCAGATACAATCATAAGACACCTGGATACTTCGAGGACAGCTCTCCTATTTAATCATCACGTTTCCTCCATAGACGGGAAATCCATCCATGCGGCCCAGTTAATTTCCAAGGAAATACCATCAAGATCCATACAAGCTGTCCTACTCTCGTACTTTTCCCTTATTGGACCCATCATGAAATACAATGGCCCTTTGGTATGTACAAATCCAAGCATATTGCTCAACTGGAAAAGGCCTAAAGATTTCTAGCAATAAAATTAAATACCTTAATTCCTTTAATATCTTTATTGATTAGAGTGACTTTCTTTATATTCAGTGGTCTGCTCTGAGGTGACCTGTGTCCTGACTTTCAAGCCATAAGAGAAAGAATTGAGATGATCTCCTATTTCTTCTCAAAACCAGTTACTCTACAAACACCTGTTCAGGTAAATCTGAACCAAAAAATAAAAAAGACTCATTGGAAAGATAGGTTACTGCAGTACTCCATGTATTTCTAGCCTATGGAGTATGTTAACATCATGAATCAAACAAAATGCTTCTTTGACTACCTTTAATGCTAGTCTTAATGACTGGATGGGTAGACATACATTTATGCTCAGGTTATCATGTAAAATACAAGTTTGGGAGGCAAGCACTATTAAGGGCTTGTAAAGATGAGAAAGAGCATTTGCTACTTAAAGGTGCATATGACTAGACATCTGATAATGCCCATAATTACTTACTAGTATTTTTCTTATTTTCTTAAGCTTACATTCTTCTTCACATTGCATTCTAATGTGCATTTTTTTCAACATAGTAACTTTACAACACAATTAGCAAAAAACAAGAAACAGATCTTATTTAAGTAGGCAAGACTTAAATACATGGCATTACTAAGTATGTCTATAAGCAGTTCGGAGCCAGATCCTGGTCAAATGGTGTACTACGCATGGTAATTGATCGGGACCCCCTGAGCAGTCCCTCTTTGCAGCAGCCCCTCCCCAGCAACTCCCTCCCCAGCCATTCCAGTGTTCCATTACTTGGCTATTTCCCCCTTTTAACCATAAACAGTTCAAACCTGTCAGTGTGCATACTGTTTTCTTATTTACTTCTACAATGATTACAGATATTGAAATAAAAGTTTTAAATTAAAATTTTATAACACAAACACTGATAGCCATTTGCTAAATACATTCTCACAATGACAACAGACTCAGCACGAGCAGTAAACTCATCTTCCCTTGAAACTCACACTCATTAAAATGGCACTAAAATCCACATTCAAAGAAAATGCATCTGGCTAGTGGAGTATTAAGTTTACCTTTGGGCTGTTTTCAAACCATAGACACCATGCACACATCTTTAGGGCCAATCATACATGTTTGTGTTCTTTGATTCACCTTCCTGATTGTATTAAATTGCAATCCTTGTATAATACAGCACCACTTGTTAGAATATATTGTAAATTTGAAGGTTTGGACATTCTTCCAGTAAGCATTGAGACAAAATGTATAAATCAATAGTGACAACACTACCCATTTCAGAACTTTTCAACCATAAAATCCCATTCAAACTTCTCTCATTTGAATCCAGCAATACCAGTCAATATATGCAATCTCTACAGAAGTAAAAATCATCTGAATAATTCCATTCAATTCCATTAAAGAGAGCTGTAACTAATGAAGAGGTTGCTAATGGGAAAAAAATACATTTTAATGTTTTGTGTACAAATTTAATGCCTGCTGCCCTTAAAGAATAAATTGCCTATATTACATTAAAAAAGTTGGTAAGCTGGTAATATTGCATAGGGAATGACTGACAACTGACAAGAAGTTCATAGTTACTAGGCATTTCATACAAAGTAGGGCACACTCAGGAGTGCAGCACCCCATCCCCCCATTAACTCATTACATCTGAGTGATGCCTCCAGGTGCATCTGCAGTTATCTCCTACTGACACCTCTAGGTGTCAAATATTGCTTGTTCATATTTGCATCAATAATTCCAAAACCATGCAATGTACAAGGTTTTAAAAGATTTAATCTTAAAGCTAACACAATGGCAAACTCAACTGCATTAATATTTGACCTCTGTCTAGTGCAGGTAAATAGATATTAATTGTTGTTATTATATTTATTTATATTGATATAATTTTCACATTTTCTAAATATCTCAACAGCCAAGAAACACAGATAGAACTCCTTAGCCTCATATGAAATCTTCCAACTAGATGAATGAAATGCGGCTTACAGTATGTGTGCAACTTGAGTGGTTGCTGAGATACTGTAATCTGTTTACAAAATATAACAAATGTAATTGTTACTGTATTTACTGTCAGTTATAAAATTCTGTTTGCAACCTAGAACCTAAATAATACTGCCACTATAAAAATAGTTTGTGCTGAAGAGTTTGCCATTTATACTTCTTTCATAA
The DNA here is from genome assembly GCF_019279795.1 of Protopterus annectens. Lineage (NCBI taxonomy): Eukaryota > Metazoa > Chordata > Ceratodontiformes > Protopteridae > Protopterus > Protopterus annectens. The sequence goes on from NC_056728.1 coordinate 555,141,053, forward strand.
CCTCTATGGTTCTAGAGATATGAACATTTGTTTGAAATGTGAGGACATAATTTGATTCTGTCAAAAGGCTTAGGCTCTGTCCATTGAATGTTACAGTGCAAACGTCCTGAGCTCCATTGGAGTGAATGAGTTAAAGTACACCACTGTATCAGCAATCCATCTACATATTATGCGAGTAGAACCCACATCCTTTGCACCAAAGGCAATTATGCTGACACTGCTGTCAAATTCTACAGCACAAACAGTGACTGACATTTGCTAAACAAAACAGTTAGTTGCACATTGAAAACAAATTTAGCATGAGGAACAGTAAACTTCTCTTCCCTTGAAACTCACAATTCCATGAAAATGCACTGAAACTCATAATTCCCTGAAAATGCACTGAAACTCAACTCTCAATTTTTTCAGCAGTCTGATAGTTGGTGGAAAGGATTCAGGCTCTTGTCACCTGTAACCAAGGTACAGGGTTTGAGCATGATCAGGTTAATTGATTAACCTGCCCCCTTAAAGACATTATGCACCATATCTTCCAGCTTCTGTGTGCAAGAAATCAGGACAAAGCATAAAATAATGGGGGCACAATGTCCCAAAATAGGGATAGATTTTAAATATTTTATTTTAACTTAGAAAGTTGCTAGAATAACAAGATTTTTGTTACTATGCATTTTCTGAAGGATGTGAAGTCTGAAACTCATATATATATCTTATTTAGTGATGTCAATCCTCAGTGATTTGCCAGAAAACCACAAATTTTATGAGAAACAGACCAAAAATATGAGGCTAAATCTGGACCTTCTGCAAAAATCTGGACAGTTGAAAGGTATGTTATACACAGACACACACACACACACACACACACACACACACACACCTTCTAAACAGAATGACTAATTTAAATTCCGTGGACAAGTGTGGAATGAGTTTACATCTGCACAGGCTTGCGCGTGTATGCACGTGTGTGCGCGCCCATGTGCGTGTGTGTGTGTGTGTGTGTGTGCGTGTGTGCGTGTGTGTGTGTGTGTGTGTGTGTGTGTGTGTGTGTGTGTGTGTGTGTGTGTGTGTGAGATGCACACATGGTCTTCCTTAAAGGAGAAGACACCACCACCATGGTGTTAAGAAGTGCTTTTTTTCTTAATTAATTAACTAAATAGTTAATGTGGATGCCCACCAGCCATTGAGCCCTAGGCAAATGCCTAGGTCACCTAGTGATGGGACTGACTCTGAAGCAGTTAAAATGTAAATGGAAAGATTTAATTGGGATCCAGTGCACTCAATGGTCTCAGGCACTTCAATTGAAGTTTTACTGTTAGCAAGTCTCATTAGAGCCATACCAATCAGCTGGCTATGTCACATCACGTCATGTTGATTCAAAATCAGGTTAATTTATTTTAAGCTGCCTTTACCTTAGTAGATCACTTCTAATAGTTACTGATTGCACTACATGTTTTATAGTACTCACATTTAACATTCTGTACTCAGAAGAATTTATTAAAGAAAAAATGCATTTCAGCAAACCAAATACTGTTCAAATATGTCTTGTATCACTATTTTTCTGCTCTCTTGGAGTAAATGGAAAACGAGTTATCTTGTCTTCCCTTGGTTTCCAGCCTCATAGCATTCTGTATACTCAGGCAATGTAGCAACTGTCTGATGCTAACAGATAATGAAACACTACTTACCTTAATACAAATTACCCAAAAAAGATGCAAATATTAACTAAGATGGGGCCATCACTCTACAGTCTGTGAGCACCACACACCTCTCAATATATCACCAAATATATGGAAAATGATCATATGCTGAAGCTGTACAAAGTCATTGCCTAGGTCAGACTAGTCTAGGTCACACTGGACATTAAACCCAACAACACATACAGTCACATCCATACTGGAGAGTTACCAGGAAAACTCACCTCAAACCTAACACCCTTAAACCATCTACTAATGAAAATATGCTAGTGATCAATAACTCCATAATAAGACGCCCAGACTCTTACTCACAAGGGTGAACAAAAAAGCTTTACAGTGAGTTGTCTTTCAGGTTTCAAGATCTCTGACATTTCAAGGGCATCAAGACCCTTAAGTCAAGTAAGTATGACTATGACATGGTGATGATTAATGGGAGTATAAATAATCCAGCACACAAAACCCTGATGGATATGCAGAGGACAATTAGAGTTCACCACAAATGTCACAAATATGGGAGACTCTTACACTGAGCAGAATCATTAAGAATGATTTTGAAATAAAAAGATAAGGTGATGATTTTCAACAACTGGCTGAAGAACTGGTGTCCTTCAAGGAGCACCCAGTATGTATTAGTATGGGATGAGTTGCTGCATAGCACTATTTATTTCACCAGGGATGGCTTGCATCTTTCATTCCAGGGCTTCAACATACTGGCTAATGCGTTTGCTGCCTCATTGTTTCTTTTTTAGGCAGAGTCCAGCTACTGGATCTTGCAACTTATAAAAAATAAATAAATAAATAAATAAATAAATAAATAAATAAATAAATAAATAAAAACTAAACAAAACAAACCAAGCACCAAAAAATTAATGTGGTGGTACTCAATGAAAAGAATCGAAATAAAACATTTCCTAACCTTAAAGCCCTGCTGCATTTGAAGCACATTTGTATGGGCATGATTACTGAAACTTGGTTTAGAAGTGCAGAAAGCACGCCCTCTGTACTAGGGTTTTGCATCCATCACCACTTTTAGATCCAATGAGAGTTGAAGTGAAGTATCCATATTTGTGAAAGATCATATTACCTCAAGGCAGATCCTTAGAGACTCATAAACCAAACTAATTGAGATTCATCTCACTCTAAATAAAACCAGATATCAGATCATAGCATGTTACAGAAGCCCATTGATGACCTCCCCAAAAAACATGTCTGAGTCTTAAATATATTGGATTAACTTGAAATACACAAAAACATCATTATTGTGGGTGACTTTAACTACCCATTGATAATCCCAGAGACCTACACTTAAAAAAAAATTCCTTGATTTCATAAACAAGAATTCTCTGGATCAAATAGTTAAAGGACTAACTAGAGGGCAAAATGTTTTTGATGTGAACCTTACAAAAATAGCATCTATATGCACTATCCCATTTGAATAACCTTCCCCAGTCATCTCTGAACTTAAACTGGTAACCTTCTCTTTCAAAATTTCTGAAGCACCAGGTGCAAATATCTCAGTATTCAAAGACTTAAAATGTACAAACCTCCTACAATTCTGTGATGACGTCTCAAAAGTCAAGTATAAATGTAAGCCCAAAAAATGTAGAGATGGATGAAGTAATGTAGATAAATTCTATGCATACCTAGAACTCTGTATTAATCTCACAGTCCCAGAATTAAATAAAATGAGAAGTGTAAGAGGAAACCAGGCTGATGGGCCACATGCATAAGTAAGTAGTGAAGTTAAAGGAATAAAGCTTCTCAGAATATACAGAAAAACGAAAGCCCCACAAATCAAGGTCAACATCAAAAAGTTATCTAATGCACTGAAAACATACCATCAGGAAAATAAAGTCATCCCATGAACTTTGACATCAGAAGTTAACAATAAGTACATTATTTTTCCTTTATTTACATCAGGAAATAAAGAAATAACATCGAGCATTGCTCTGAACTTATTCATTATGGCATTACTTACTCAGATCTAGTGGATAGCTCAAATATTTAAGCAATCAAATGCAGGGCAAACTTCACCTCAGAGACATCTAGTTAAACCTCTCATATCCCTAAGGATCTCAAACACTCTGTCATCACTAAAGGACACTTGCTAAAGTACTTTCCAAAAAAAAAAAAAATACATCCTCTATGGGACTTGATAACATACCTGGCTACCTGTTGAACAGGACTAAACACATGCTGATGGACCAGCTCCTACAGCTATTCAATCTGAGCTTGTCCTGCTTTAGTCCTAGAGGTATGACTCACAGTGGTTATAATTCCATGTCACAAGGGCAGTCCTATCATGAAGCACAGAAGTTACAGATCCATCAGACTGATGAGCCTCATTTGCAAAATTGTGGACTGAGTCATAATAAACAACAACATTGAAACTCATAAAACTGGTTCTCTGGCAGTTGGTTTTAAGGGTAGAGCTTGTCTAATAAATATTGTAACTTTTTTGAAATGGGACTGTGTTTATGGTGCCCATATAAACTATCTTGGCCTTGCCAAGCCATTTGATACCACACCACATGCTAACATCATTAACAAGCTAAATGCAGTCCAAACTGATCACTTTTTTCATTAGGTGGATACCAAATTGACTGAGGGACAGAACCCACATAGAAAGTGTGGCAGGACCGTCCTCAGAATGTGAATAAATAATATTGTCCCTCAGTGGCCTGTGCTAGGGCCTCTGATATATGGCATACATTTATGTGATTTTAAACTCAAAAACTGGGTTCTGAGGTTAGCCAGGTTTGCAGATATCTGTAAGCTGGATGTCATACTCAAATCCTCTTCTGATATGCAGAACCTACAGTGTAAACTTACCCATGTTAGTTACTAGTGATCAGAAAATGGGCTAAAAC